>NC_092337.1:301956111-302268055 GCF_046630445.1 Rutidosis leptorrhynchoides
AGAGTACAAGGGAGCAAATGAAACTCACAATACTGTACTTTATAGTAAAAATACATATGACGATATTGAACAATGCAGGGTTGGCCTCGGATTCACGAACCTATATCATTTGTATATTTATTAATATACATGGTTGTAATCGAACAATATATATATTTATATATAAATTTATTAGTTATATCCTTTTTATATTAATAATTATATGTTTCATATATTTATTTTGAATATAAAAATATTAAATTTTTGTTATGTTATATGTATTAAATATAGTTATATACAAATATCATTTGTTTGTTAAAGTAGTATTTTAAGATAATATTTTAAATGATAATAATAATAATGATAGTACTAATATTAATAAATATGATAATAGTATTTATAATTCTATAAATGATAATATAAATGTTAGTTTTTAATAGGATGAATAACTTAATAATAATGGTCATGAAAATTTTAGTTTTTGGTAATAATACTTGGTTCTTAATAATAATAATTATAAAAATATCAATTTTGTTAATACTGATAATAAGTTTAGTAATAATAATAATACCAATGATTATATTAATAATGAAAATGATAATAATTATAATACTACTTATGTTACTAATAATAATAACAATATTCTTATTTATCACTATAATCGTATTATTACTAATGATAACTAATACTTGCATGACAAAATTTATATTAATAAATACCTTAGTAATATTATTAATAATAATGGTTTTAATACTTATAACTATGTTAGTAATAATAATAAGTGTTATAATACCAATAATAACAATAATATCAATAAAAATACTAATAATCATAGTAATAACATTAATAATTAATAATTGTAATACAAATGATAATCAAAATAATAATAATAATAATAATAATAATAATAATAATAATAATAATAATAATAATAATAATAATAATAATTATAATAATAATAATAATAATTATAATAATAATAATAATAATAATAATTATAATAATAATAATAATAATAATAATAATAATAATAATAATAATAATAATAATAATAATAATAATAATAATAATAATAATAATAATAATAATAATAATAATAATAATAATAATAATAATAATAATAATAATAATAATAATAATAATAATAATAATAATAATGAAAGTTATAAGAACTACCTTATAAAACGAATTCCTGAAAAAAATTAGGCCACGGCAAGGCTCGAACCAGAGATCTCCAGATAACCCATACACACTCCTAACCACCTAGCTGTGCCCTTTTTTCTGAATTAAACAGATCCTAACTACTTTTTAACTTATTTGCTTTTCTGTTTCATCAACATCTTCATCGATTCAACAGAATCCAACACCCATTCAAATTAGTGAATTAACAATTTAGTTTTTGGAGTTATAAACACAACAGAAACGATTCAATTGAGTGATTGAAATTAACAGCAACAGAAAAGAAATTGGTTAATTGAAGAGTAGCTGTAACCCGTTTAAAAAAAAAAAGAACTTAAATTCGTATTTTTATTTTAAGACTGTTTTAAATTATAGTTACAACATAAAGTATGTTGTAAATGATTCATAGAAGATCTATATGCATCATCAATTTTCACAAAAATGATTTCAAAACTTCAATTTGTTCGATGAACACACGTTTGACTTTTTGTTCATAAACCTTTGACTCCAAAATTTGAAAACAATAGGAAGAATTAACGGCTGGGATTTCACAGGTAGATTAACAAAAAGATTTCTAACAAAGCTCCATTAATAGATTTTAGAATAAAGCAATAATTCGATGTTTTTGAAATGTGATACAAGAACAGAGGTGTCGGTAAATAAGAAAAAATATTCTGATTAATTTAGTAAATTGATTATGTTTAAGAATTTTTGTAACTGATATAGAAGATGGAGAAAAACAAATCAATTCATCAATTATACTGAGAATCGAATTTTATATAAATCCAGTTGTGTCGACGTATTAAAAAAAATAATAGAAGAAGAAAAAAAATAGATTTTTGATTTTTAATGGTTAACAGCTTTTGTTAAATTCCTGTGAGAGGATTCGTTTTGTGATACTGATTGGAGACAAAAACAAAAATAAAGATTACAGCTTCGATTGCAGTTGGTAACAAAACTGTACGACATTCTTAGTTTTATATTTTAAATAATTAATATTAATAATTTAATAATTGTATAAATAATAATAATTATTATATTAATATTAATTCTAAATAATAGTAATAAAAATTATAATTTTTTTATTAATATTAAAGTGTATTATTTTCTATTAACAATAATAATGATAATAATGATTTATAATAATAATACTAATAATTATTAATAACTATGATAATAATAATATCTATTTATAATACTAATATTAATCATAATAACAAAAATTGAAATTTTTGTTATGAGTTATAATGATATTAATAACGATAACAATAATATTATTATTAAATTTATTAATAACATTACTTATAATAATATAAATGTTATTAATGATAATAATATTAATAATAACTTATACATATCCTATGTCATTTATATTAAAATTTATAATATTAAAAATACAATTAATAACACTAATATTTTTAGTAATACTAATAATGATAGTAATACTAATGATATTGATATAACAAATTATGCTTATTAAATCTCATATCTATATATTTGGTATTAAATTAATAATATTAATAATACGGATATCAATATTAATACCGAAAGTAATATTCATTAATATTATAACTATCTTGAAATTATATTTTATATATTAATCATTACATAGTATCTACATTTTTTATTTAAAAACAATTGTTCGTGAATCGTCGGGAATAGTCAAGGTCAATGCATTCCTGAATAATAGTTCCAACATTTTGAGACTTGGTTTAACAGACTTTGTTTATCTTGTCAAAACCATATAAAGATAAAGTTTAAATTTGGTCGGAAATTCTCGGGTCGTCACAGTACCTACCCGTTAAAGAAATTTCGTCCCGAAATTTGAGTGAGGTGGTCATGGTTAACAATAAAAATGTTTTCATGACGAATATGAGTTGATAAATAGAGTTTTATCATCATTGAGTAATATGGATAAAATGATTCGATTAATCGAAGCGTATGAATGAAGCTATCACAAAAGAGTAAAATAGGAAAGTAAAGATTCATCTTAACTTTTGACAGAGTCAGGGTTGAATTCTGGAATTTAAGGGATATAAAGAAAATCTTCGAAATCTAAAAGATTTGATTCTTCGGCGAATAAGGAAATTAAGATCTCTATAATTAAATACGATGATCTGCCTCGATTTCTTTGTCTGATATTCCGCTATAAATTCATCTCTTCCGTTCCATTATTTTCACCATTCCTATACTTTCTTTCGTAGTTTCATACATCCAAAAGATTGTGAAAATGCTTAATCCCGTTCTAATCCTTGATATTTTCCCAATTATCATTTCTGTCATCCTTCTTTTCAATCTTCCACAAGAAAAATCTATTTATTTCTACCCTTACCTTGGGGTGATACTATTCTTAATTCTACCATGTCTTTATACTGCTATTCGTGTTAATATCCACGGTTTGTAAACTCCGTTTTGTTATTGGGCTTTATCTTTTCTCTTATATTTTGGAGCTCTTTGCCCTTTTTATTATCCTCCCGACCTCTAGTAAAGCGAGTAACGGTCCAGAATTCATAAGTATTGAATTTCAGATGAACATCATGTTCTAAATAAGAAAGAATGTATTAGCACGATTTGATTTGCCAATTTACCAGAATCACTGAGAATAGAACTATCAAGAATATATTTTCTTGATATGTTCAGAAGTTAATCAGAATGAAAGAGTTATGTAACATGACACATGATGACGTTATAATCTGTGAATCATCATGTTCCATTTAGAAACTCAGCATGACTTAATGTAATATAATCACGTTGATCAAGTGTCATTATATTATACTAACTCATGCATCAGTTCCCAACATTACTTCAATAACATTCGTATTTTAATCTCGAAAGTTTACAGAATATAGAAACTAACAGTTTCTATATGATGTAACACTGATAGCACTAATAGATTAATGATTTCAGATAAGAATAGTTATAAAAATATCTTCAGAAATATGGAGGATATTTATAATGAAAGATACGATGATATCTTGGAATTTCTAATATCGAAGGATGGTGAAGAAAATTTGTCCCCAAAAGTTTGGAGTCAGAAGCAAGGTATTCGCTAAAGATTTCATGAGAAACAGAATCATCAGGATTCTTAATGTACAAGTTTAGTCCTTGTGATTTGTTCAGAGACTCCTTCGTAGTTTGCTCAATCAGTTTTTCAGTTTCAAACTTTTTCTGAGCTTTGCCGACATACAATTCTTTATCATCAACTTTTGGCTGTTGAAGTGGTTTACAGTTTTTGTTGCTTCATTCGACTTTTCAAAATTCAGAGTATTAATTAGCAGACTGGGTGCTTTTCAGAATTTCAGAATGGAAGATCATAGTTCTAAGAGATAAATGTGATATGGATACATATAATTGTTGTTGTGGAAACGTTGCGAGACTCACAATACAGATTTGCTGATTCCCGATAATTGGTATGGCAATTCTTGTTACAAGATGCGAATGAGTACATGATGAGACTTCAATAGGGAAATATAGTGATTTGTCGAAGAGATTTAAACCAAGGAGCGACGAGGTTGCTGGTACATCTGCTGGTAATATGATGGAATATGAAAGGTTCTCCGGTAACAATAAAAGAGCACGCATATATATCAAGGTTATAATAAGGTTGTTTAGAACGAAAAGTCGAAGTTTACTTGTTGGAGCTGTGACAAAATTGACTAATTTGAAAAGAATTGAAATGTTATTTTCTGTAATAACAAAGCCAAAGGAGCTAGCACTGATATGTGTTAAACGTTTACTCAGTTTCTGAGAGTTTTTTTTTCCAGGTGTATAACTATATGCATCAGTCTTTTCTTCCGTAGATGAAGTGCGGTTGGTTTATCCTCTCGATTGAGGTGTTTTCAAGAATCATAAAATGTTTGAACGCAGATTATAATCGTCATGATACAAATGAGGTTAAATGATGAAATCAAGTGGCAAACTTGAAGAAATATTTAGTTTCATATGTTATAATCAATATTTTAATTCATTTTAATTGTCCAATGTTATTAGTCCAAAGTCGATAGTCCACAGTTAACAGTCCAATAATTCATATATAGTTTAATATATAATATTCGAATTAATTAATACGTATCGTGACCCGTGTACATGTCTCAGGCTCGATCACAACTCAAACTATATATATTATTGTAGAATCAACCTCAACCCTGTATAGCTAACTCCCGCATTACTGCATATAGAGTGTCTATGGTTATTCCAAATAATATATATAGATGCGTCGATATGATATGTCAAAACCTTGTATACGTGTCCCGATATTTAAAGTGCGTAAAATAAATAACAGAAATTAAATGACGATAAATAAAATTGCGAGAATTAAAATTGCGATAAATAAAATGCGATAAATAAATTGCGATAAATAAAAGGTAATACGGAATTAACAGTTAGCTAGGAACAGTTAGCTAGGTACAGTTAGCGTGGATTCTTAACAAAATTTCTCATAAATTAATTTATTTGTTTCTAACAAATTTTATTTTGTCCAATATTTTCTTCATTATGCCACTTGTTGGATTCTGATAAATCAAAATCCCAATATGAAATTGGATGAATATGGTTATTCTGTGGTGAACGGATTTGTATATCAGTGGATGTAAGTAGGATAGTAAATGTATGTTGAATCAGATTTGAAGAATGTACAGTGTAACTTATTAATGTGAAATTTAAATATTCCTCGGGTATTACCTACCCGTTAAAATATTTTCACCATTAACAGTTTGTACAAAAGAATTTTTAATTACATTATGAAAATGTACTTTCATATATATATTTTCTTCAGATGTAATATAGATTTAATGAGTTAATATGATATTAATCTCATTTGGTATACCGTTAGAACAAGAATATATAATCTCTAAAACATTAGAGACTACATAATCGCTATGTCGAACGAAGATAAATGATGTAAAACGTTATGTAGAACGATGATTATGCTCGAGGTATAGATTGCGATGTTGAGGTGTGTGATGTTAAAACTTGGGTTGTTGATGGTACTGGTGTTGATGCTGGTAGTACTGTTGGTGCCGGTGATGTTGTTGAAGCTGGTAAGTTTGCACCACGTTTTCCAAGTTGATTACTCAAGCGCGAAGTTCGTTGACTTCTTCTATTATTCCGGGATGATTGTCGGTCGGAACGAGCGGATAAATAAGATTTAGAATTGTGGATAGAATATAATCATGACGAGCTACTCTAGAAATGAGGCTGAAAATGGTGTTTCGGATAGGTTCACTAGTAAGTGCTTCAGGTTCATCGTCAAGAGGGTAATTTGGTTGGTGGAAAGGATCGCCTTCTTCGCGTCTCCATTGATTAAATCGACTACGAACCCATCTACAATTCATACAGAATAGATGATGGCTAATTGGTTGATTCATTCTGGTTACACTGCTTTCGGAGCTCGAGTGGAAATCCATATCAGAATAGTTGTCGGAATCCGAAGAATTTGAACTGGTTGAGGGATTCCTCTCGTACGATCAGATGAAGGATTTTTGATAAGAAATAGATTATAGGATGTAGATTAGTACCCTGTAATACATAATTTACATATGCATATATAATACTAAAATCCCATAAGTTACGGAGGAATCTACGAAATATGTTAGGCAAAGTTTACAGTAACAGATATGCTAAGATATGAATTAGCAGATATGATATGAATTTGTCTATACACTATTCATGCAATCAATGCAGCAAGATGTGTCTAGACGAGGAATGATAAGCAGGTAATTTCATAAGGATGATAAGTAGGTAATTTTCGACTCGAAATGATAAGCAAAACTTTTGACATGCAGACACGGTCGAAGTCCAGACCCACTAAAGCATCCTAACGAATTATCAGTTAGACACACTAATGCAGACCTGGTTTGCTAAGACCACTGCTCTGATATCAACTGAAATGCCCCGTCCTAAACCATCTGGATGAAGTCTTCAACAGTTGGTCCCATTACGAGGTTCTGACCTCTATATGCCATAAACGACTCCATGTAATATGAGCAAATGCACAGCGGAAGATTTCTTTCATACCTGAGAATAAACATGCTTTAAAGTGTCAACCAAAAGGTTGGTGAGTTCATAGGTTTATTATAAAACAATAAATTTCATCATTTTGATAGACCACAAAATTTAAATGCTGCATGGTACAAATGGGCCCGAATCCTATACCCACCTGTAATGTACATGCTATATCTTTTAAATACAGTACATCTTTCTCGTATACGAAACCATTTCCATAAATCATAGTAACCGTACACATATCTTGTGCACAAAAATAACATACACATAACCTGTGTATAAAATCATTCTCTCGATATATAACATTTATATCAATTGGTGGCAATTATCATGTCCACATAATTCAATGGTGGCAATTATCATGTCCACATAATTCAATGGTGGCAATTATCATGTCCACATAATTCAACAATAATTCGCAGAACTTCTGTCTGCATAATAATTCATTCGAGGAATGTTTTACTTGTGTCTATCTCGTCAAACATTTATAAAAGCATTTCATGTATTTGCAGTTCAAAATATATTTCAAAAGCATTTAATAAAGCAGTTGTAAAAAAAACAGCGCATGTATTCTCAGTCCCAAAAATGTAAAGAGTAAAAGGGAGCAAATGAAACTCACAATACTGTACTTTGTAGTAAAAATACATATGACGATATTGAACAATGCAGGGTTGGCCTCGGATTCACGAACCTATATCATTTGTATATTTATTAATATACATGGTTGTAATCGAACAATATATATATTTATATATAAATTTATTAGTTATATCCTTTTTATATTAATAATTATATGTTTCATATATTTATTTTGAATATAAAAATATTAAACTTTTGTTATGTTATATGTATTAAATATAGTTATATACAAATATCATTTGTTTGTTAAAGTAGTATTTTAAGATAATATTTTAAATGATAATAATAATAATGATAGTACTAATATTAATAAATATGATAATAGTATTTATAATTCTATAAATGATATTATAAATGTTAGTTTTTAATAGGATGAATAACTTAATAATAATGGTCATGAAAATTTTAGTTTTTGGTAATAATACTTGGTTCTTAATAATAATAATTATAAAAATATCAATTTTGTTAATACTGATAATAAGTTTAGTAATAATAATAATACCAATGATTATATTAATAATGAAAATGATAATAATTATAATACTAGTTATGTTACTAATAATAATAACAATATTCTTATTTATCACTATAATCGTATTATTACTAATGATAACTAATACTTGCATGACAAAATTTATATTAATAAATACCTTAGTAATATTATTAATAATAATGGTTTTAATACTTATAACTATGTTAGTAATAATAATAAGTGTTATAATACCAATAATAACAATAATATCAATAACAATACTAATAATCATAGTAATAACATTAATAATTAATAATGGTAATACAAATGATAATAATAATAATAATAATAATAATAATAATAATAATAATAATAATAATAATAATAATAATAATAATAATAATAATAATAATAATAATAATAATAATAATAATAATAATAATGAAAGTTATAAGAACTACCTTATAAACGAATTCCTGAAAAAAAAATTAGGCCACGGCAAGGCTCGAACCAGGGATCTCCAGATAACCTATACACACTCCTAACCACCTAGATGTGCCCGTTTTCTGAATTAAAGAGATCCTAAATACTTTTAACTTATTTGCTTTTCTGTTTCATCAACATCTTCATCTAATTCAACAGAATCCAACACCCATTCAAATTAGTGAATTAACAATTTAGTTCTTGGAGTTATAAACACAACAGAAACGATTCAATTGAGTGATTGAAATTAACAGCAACAGAAAAGAAATTGGTTAATTGAAGAGTAGCTGTAACCCGTTTTTAAAAAAAAAAGAACTTAAATTCGTATTTTTATTTTAAGGCTGTTTTAAATTATAGTTACAACATAAAGTATGTTGTAAATGATTCATAGAAGCTCTATGGATCATCAATTTTCACAGAAACGATTTCAAAAACTTCAATTTGTTCGATCAACACACGTTTGACTTTTTGTTAATAAACCTTTGACTCCAAAATTTGAAAACAATAAGAAGAATTAACGGCTGGGATTTCACAGGTAGATTAACAAAAAGATTTCTAACAAAGCTCCATTAATAGATTTCAGAATAAAGCAATAATTCGAGGTTTTTGAAATGTGATAAAAGAACAGAGGTGTCGGTAAATAAGAAAAAATATTCTGATTAATTTAGTAAATTGATTATGTTTAAGAATTTTTGTAACTGATATAGAAGATGGAGAAAAACAAATGAATTCATCAATTATACTGGGAATCGAATTTTATATAAATCCAGTTGTGTCGATGTGTTTAAAAAAAAATATATTTTTGGTTTTTAATGGTTAACAGCTTTTGTTAAATTCCTGTGAGAGGATTCATTTCGTGATACTGATTGGAGACAAAAACAAAAATAAAGATTACAGCTTCGATTACAGTTGGTAACAAAACTGTACGACATTCTTAGTTTTATATTTTAAATAATTAATATTAATAATTTAATAATTATATAAATAATAATAATAATTATATTAATAATAATTCTAAATAATAGTAATAAAAATTATAATGTTTTTATTAATATTAAAGTGTATTATTTTATATTAACAATAATAATGATAATAATGATTTATAATAATAATACTAATAATTATTAATAATTATGATAATAATAATATCTATTTATAATACTAATATTAATCATAATAACAAAAATTGAAATTTTTGTTATGAGTTATAATGATATTAATAACGATAACAATAATATTATTATTAAATTTATTAATAACATTACTTATAATAATATGAATGTTATTAATGATAATAATATTAATAATAACTTATACATATCCTATGTCATTTATATTAAAATTTATAATATTAAAAATACAATTAATAACACTAATATTTTTAGTAATACTAATAATGATAGTAATACTAATGATCTTGATATAACAAATTATGCTTATCAAATCTCATATCTATATATTAGGTATTAAATTAATAATATTAATAATACTGATATCAATATTAATACCGAAAGTAATATTCATTAATATTATAACTATCTTGAAATTATATTTTATATATTAATCATTACATAGTATCTACATTTTTTATTTACAAACAATTGTTCGTGAATTGTCGGGAATAGTCAAGGTCAATGCATTCATGAATAATAGTTCCAACATTTTGAGACTTGGTTTAACAGACTTTGCTTATCTTGTTGAAACCATATAAAGATAAAGTTTAAATTTGATCAGAAATTCCCGGGTCGTCACACTAACAATAACTACAACAAACGTCCAAACAACAACAACAACTACAACAACCGTTTCAACAACAATAACAATCCCAACAATAACCTCAATAACAACAATGGCAACAAAAACCAAAAATAGCCATGTCATAGGTGTGAAGAAAATCACCCGGGGTTTTGCACGACATTTTTCAACAGGTGTAAAAGAAATGGTCATAGCGCGACAAAGTGTGAGGTCTACGGACCAAAGTTTAACAGAACTAAAGGAACAAATAGTGTCGGAACAAGTAATGCCGGAACGAATAGTGTCGGAGCAAGTTATACCAACGCTGTTTGTTATAAATGTGGAAAACCAGGCCACATTATTAGAAATTGCCCGAATCAGGGGAATACTAATGGGCAGGTCCGCGAAAGAGTTTTCAATATTAATACGGCAGAAGTACAGGAAGACCCGAAGCTTGTTACGGATACGTTTTTTATTGACGATAAATATGCTTATATTTTATTTGATTCGGGTGCGGATAGAAGCTATATGAGTAGAGATTTTTGTGCTAAATTAAGTTGCCCATTGACGCCTTTGGATAGTAAATTTTTACTCGAATTAGCAAATGGTAAATTAATTTCAGTAGATAATATATGTCGGGATAGAGAAATTAAACTGGGGGATGAAACGTTTAAAATTGATTTAATACCAATCGAGTTAGGGAGTTTTGATGTAATAATTGGCATGGACTGGTTGAAAAAGGTGAGAGCAGAGGTCGTTTGTTACAAAAATGCGATTCGCATTATGCGTGAAAAAGGATAACCTTTAATGGTGCACGGAGAAAAGAACAACGCGAAATTAAATCTTATTAGTAGTTTGAAGGCGCAAAAACTAATAAGAAAAGGTTGTTACGTCATTCTAGCACACATCGAGGAAGTTAAACCTGAAGAAAAGAACATCAGTGATGTTCCCGTCGCAAAAGAATTTCCCGATGTATTTTCGAAAGAATTACCGGGATTACCCCCACATCGATCCGTTGAATTTCAAATAGATCTTGTACCAGGAGCTGCACCAATAGCTCGTGCTCCATACAGACTCGCACCCAGCGAAATGAAAGAATTACAAAGTCAGTTACAGGAATGTTTAGAGCGTGGTTTCATTCGACCAAGTACATTACCATGGGGAGCTCCTGTTCTGTTTGTCAAGAAGAAAGATGGTACATTCAGGTTGTGTATCGACTACCGAGAGTTGAACAAACTTACCATCAAGAACCATTACCCATTACCGAGAATCGATGACTTATTTGATCAACTACAAGGCTCGTCGGTTTATTCGAAGATCGATTTACGTTCTGGATATCATCAAATGCGGGTGAAGGAGGATGATATTCCGAAGACTGCTTTTAGGACGCGTTACGGTCATTACGAGTTTATGGTTATGCCGTTTGGATTGACTAACGCACCAGCTATGTTCATGGACCTCATAAACCGAGTGTGTGGGCCATATCTTGACAAGTTTGTCATTGTTTTCATCGATGACATACTTATTTATTCAAAGAATGATCAAGAGCACGAAGAACATTTGAGAAAAGTGCTAGAGTTGCTGAGAAAAGAAAAACTGTAGGCTAAGTTTTCAAAGTGTGCATTTTTGTTGGAAGAAGTTCAATTCCTCGGTCATATAGTGAACAAAGAAGGTATTCAGGTGGATCCAGCAAAGATTGAAACCGTTGAAAAGTGGGAAACCCCGAAAACTCCGAAACACATACGTCAATTTTTAGGGCTGGCTGGTTATTACAGGAGATTCATCCAAGATTTTTCCAAAATAGCAAAACCCTTGAGTGCATTAACGCATAAAGGGAAGAAATTTGAATGGAAGGATGAACAATAGAAAGCATTTCAATTGTTGAAGAAAAAGTTAATTACGGCACCTATATTGTCATTACCTGAAGGGAATGATGATTTTGTGATATATTGTGACGCCTCAAAGCAAGGTCTCGGTTATGTATTAATGCAACGAATGAAGGTAATTGCTTATGCGTCTAGACAATTGAAGATTCACGAGCAGAATTATACGACACATGATTTAGAATTAGGCGCGATTGTTTTTGCATTAAAGACTTGGAGGCACTACTTATATGGGGTCAAAAGTATTATATATACTGACCACAAAAGTCTTCAACACATATTTAATCAGAAACAACTGAACATGAGGCAGCGCAGGTGGATTGAATTGTTGAATGATTACGACTTTGAGATTCATTACCACCCAGGGAAAGTAAATGTGGTAGCCGACGCCTTGAGCAGAAAAGACAGAGAACCTATTCGAGTAAAAGCTATGAATATAATGATTCACATTAACCTTACTACTCAAATAAAGGAGGCGCAACAAGGAGTTTAAAAAGAGGTAAATTTAAAGGATGAAATACCCAAAGGATCGGAGAAGCATCTTAATATTCGGGAAGACGGAACCCGGTATAGGGGTGAAAGAATTTGGGTACCAAAAGTTGGAGATATGAGAGAAATGGTACTTAGAGAAGCTCATAAAACCAGATACTCAATACATCCTGGAGCGAGGAAGATGTACAAGGATCTCAAGAAACATTTTTGGTGGCCGGGTATGAAAGCCGATGTTGCTAAATATGTAGGAGAATGTTTGACATGTTCTAAGGTCAAAGCTGAGCATCAGAAACCATCAGGTCTACTTCAACAACCCGAAATCCCGGAATAGAAATGGGAAAACATTACCATGGATTTCATCACTAAATTGCCAAGGACTACAAGTGGTTTTGATACTATTTGGGTAATAGTTGATCGTCTCACCAAATCAGCACATTTCCTGCCAATAAGAGAAGATGACAAGATGGAGAAGTTAGCACGACTGTATTTGAAGGAAGTCGTCTCCAGATATGGAATACCAATATCTATTATCTCTGATAGGGATGGCAGATTTATTTCAAGATTCTGGCAGACATTACAGCAAGCATTAGGAACTCGTCTAGACATGAGTACTGCCTATCATCCACAAACTGATGGGCAGAGCGAAAGGACGATACAAATGCTTGAAGACATGCTACGAGCATGTGTTATTGATTTCGGAAACAGTTGGGATCGACACCTACCGTTAGCAGAATTTTCCTACAACAACAGCTACCATTCAAGCATTGAGATGGCGACGTTTGAAGCACTTTATGGTAGAAAGTGCAGGTCTCCGATTTGTTGGAGTGAAGTGGGGGATAGACAGATTACGGGTCCGGAGATAATACAAGAAACTACCGAGAAGATCATCCAAATTCAACAACGGTTGAAAACCGCCCAAAGTCGACAAAAGAGCTACGCTGACATTAAAAGAAAAGATATAGAATTTGAAATTGGAGAGATGGTCATGCTTAAAGTTGCACCTTGGAAAGGCGTTGTTCGATTTGGTAAACGAAGGAAATTAAATCCAAGGTATATTGGACCATTCAAGATTATTGATCGTGTCGGACCAGTAGCTTACCGACTTGAGTTACCTCAACAACTCGCGGCTGTACATAACACTTTCCAATTCTCGAATTTGAAGAAATGTTTTGCTAAAGAAGATCTCACTATTCTGTCAGACGAAATCCAAATCAACGAAAAACTTTAATTCATCGAAGAACCCGTCGAAATAATGGATCGTGAGGTTAAAAGACTTAAGCAAAACAAGATACCAATTGTTAAGGTTCGATGGAATGCTCGTAGAGGACCCGAGTTCACCTGGGAACGAGAAGATCAGATGAAGAAGAAATACGCGCACTTATTTCCAGAAGATACGTCAACACCTCCAACTGCTTAAAATTTTGGGGTGAAATTTATTTAACGGGTAAGTACTGTAGTGACCCGAACTTTTCCATGTTTATATATATATTAAATGAAATTGATATTTACATGATTAAGTGTTTTCAACATGTTAAGCAATCAAACTTGTTAAGACTTGATTAATTGAAATAGGTTTCATATAGACAATTGACCACCCAAGTTGACCGGCGATTCACGAACGTTAAAACTTGTAAAAACTATATGATGACATATATATGGATATATATATATATATATATATATATATATATATATATATATATATATATATATATATATATATTGTTAACATGTTATTATGATAAGTAATTATCTCATTAAGTATTTTAACAATGAGTTATATACATAAAAATGAGACTATTGAATTAAGAAACTCGAAAATGATATATATAACGATTATCGTTATAACAACGTCTTACTAAATACATATGAATCATATTAAGATATTGATACACTATGTTTAATCATGATAAATGATAAGTAAACATGTCATTAAGTGTATTAACAATGAACTACATATGTAAAAACAAGACTACTAACTTAATGATTTCGAAACGAGACATATATGTAACGATTATCGTTGTAACGACATTTAACTGTATATATATCATACTAAGATATATTAATATATCATAATATCATGATAATGTAATAATTTAACATCTCTTTAGATATAATAAACAATGGGTTAACAACATTTAACAAGATCGTTAACCTAAAGGTTTCAAAACAACACTTACATGTAACGACTAACGATGACTTAACGACTCAGTTAAAATGTATATACATGTTGTAACATCCCGCGTTTTTCCGTTAAATTTATTTTTAACACCGTCTTTTTCTTTTAAATAATACCTTTCGTTATTTAAATTCGTAGTTTCCGTTGACTAACGTTCATAATAATTCCGTCATTTAATTATAACATCTCTTGTTAACTTGCGTTTTAAAAATATTCGATCGGTTAAATCCCGCACCCGCTTTGAAACTCGAGGGACCGGAGTTGCCAAATGGGCAAACTAGTTGACTAGGTCAACTAGTCAACCCATTTCATCCATTTCCATCATCTCCCTCATCCCTTTTCTCTCCATCTCAAGAACACACACACAAACCCATTCCATTCATTCATCATCTAAATTCAATCTTGGAAGCTCACAACAAATCCGATTACATATTTGGAATCCTCTCTTCATCCTCTACAATTTGATACCAACTTCATCTCGTTTGGGTAACATTTCTAAAACTCTAGATTTCTCTAAATTCGTGTTTTTGATTTGAAATGGTGTTAGTTAGTGTCTATGGCTCGAGTCTAACATGAATATATGTTTGGTTTGCTCGATTTGTTGTTTTTGGAGTAACTAGCATGAACTTGAAATGGGTGTGCTTAAATCCTTGATTTTGGATGAGTTAATGTTGTTAGATTGTTAAAGTGCATGTTTTAATTGTGTTACTAGTATCACTAGCTTCGTTTTGATGCGTAGGTTGATTAAGAAAACTTCAAAAACATGAATATTGATTTTGTGATGTTTGACTAGGGTTTGATAGTTCTTGACATGAATTTTTGGATGCTTGAATGCCATGGAATGTTAATTATTAATGTTTAGTTGTAATGTATGTTTCATTACCTTCAAAACAGCATATTATATGTGTGAATTGGTTTCCCGAAACTCAAATTGCATTTGAAGAACTTGAAACCTTAAAAATGAACGTTTAATGATCACTTGATGAGTTTTCGGCTATTATAAATGATGTTTTTGTTTGGTGAAACATGTTTAGTTGTGTTCCTTGTCAAAAGAGCTTTCCAACGGTATAAGATACGTCTTCTAGTTGTTTACGGTTTGAGTTTTGCGTTTGTTTGAAAATTGACCAAGTCTTGAACAAGTGAAACAGGCCTGGGACCAGGCCACGGCCATTGTCGCGGCGCGACAGGCCTGGCCGCGGCGCGGCATAAGCCGTGCCCAGCTTCTGTCCCACTTGTCCATTTTACCAAAAATGTTTGGGATGTTCTAGACCTCCAATTCACTTGCAACTTGTTTTAACATGCTTATATATGAATAACTAGCATAGAAAATTTGTTCGAGACTCGACCCGAACATGTTGACTTTTTCGTTGACTTTGACCCGACCAAGTTTGACTTTTTGTCAAACTTAACCAAATACTTATGCAACCTTTCTAACATGATTATTTACTAGTATCTTGCATGAAACTTGACAATTTGATTCACATGCTAATATAATCGAGTCGTAACGAGCCATAGGACTAATTGAACATCTTTGACCGTTTGTGTTTACCGTTATTGATATAGCCTATATGTTTAGGTCAAGACTAGCCTTGTCTTTGCACGCGTTTACTTGTTGAAGTACTTTTATAACTCTCGCACTCAAGGTGAGATCATAGTCCCACTTTTACTCTTTTTGAACTTATATTGGGATGAGAAAACATAAACGATTCTTTTGAACTAAGTGAACACAAGAACGGGAAAACAAACATTCTACATACGAGTTTAGAACAAAATCCTCAATTCGATTATCATTAGTTACACTTGCCGGGTGTAAGCGAGAACTTATGTTATATGGCCATATGGGTTGACAACCCTCATCTTTGACGGTTCGCTACCGTCTACGGATGAAATATATTTTCGAGAATCAGTGTTTGTTCTAGCACTAAGTGATGGGGTATACAATGGAAGGAATGTTAAGCTTTGATAATTGGGTGCTCGTGAAACAAACTTTTGGAATGTATTACTATTATTTCATTGATGCAAATCTTGTGGTTCACTTGTACTTACTTACTTAAACCTATGATTTCACCAACGTTTTCGTTGACAGATTTCTATGTTTTTCTCAGGTCTTGCACGATATGTGAAACATGCTTCCGCTTACTAATTGATACTTGCATCCGATGTCGAGTATACATGCATTTCATGGAGCGTCTTTTGACTTTACTTTAAACCGTGTCGCCTAGATTTCAATCGTATCTATAACGTTGTAACTTAACTTTTGGTTGAACAATTCTTGTAAACTTTGAAATAATCTTTATTTTGAAATGAAGGCGACATATTTTGGTCAAACGTTATCTTAAAGACTTATAATCAGGTAATGGGACCCACGTAGCCGACGCCGTCACTTGACGATTTGTCGGGGTCGCTACAGGTGGTATCAGAGCCTTGGTTGTAGGGATTTAGAGTTCATTTGTGTTCACCCCGAGTCATAGGGTACATAGGTGAATCTAGACTACAACCGGCATATAGATTGAAGTAGGAATTACTTGACTATTTGTGCATTTATACTCGAACTCTTCTATCATATCTAACTCGTATTCGATCTTGATCTTACGTTGATAAATTTTGTTGACGCGCCATCTTGACTTTATAAAGTAATGTTAAATGCACATGTAAATCAGGGTAATATAATTTCCGGGATTATATTACGGTGATTCACATGGACGTTCCGACATTATGACATAAAGAATTTAAGGCGAGTCAAGGAAAAATTTCCTCTTTATCTTGATTTCCACATCACGATTAGTATTATTGATAATACTAAACAACGGTATTCTTGTGTCATGAAGGAACAATGGCTCACCAAGGTCAACACAATACCCCTCCCGAAACTCTCGAACAAGCTCTTCAACGAATGATAGCCACCGCTGTGGGAAAGGCAGTGGCCGGTCACTTCTCCAACAACAACAACAATCATGGGGTCGGTAATTCAAACGGGGGGTGCTCCTACAAAAACTTCATGAAGTACAATCCTCCCACTTTCAATGGAACCGAAGGACCGGTTGCTCTCACCCGATGGTTCGAACAAACAGAAGCCGTTTTTAGTATAAGCGGTTGTCGGGACCAAGATAAGGTCAAGTTTTCCACCCTCACTCTCACCGGTATTGCTCTCTCATGGTGGAACACGTATGTACAATCGGTGGGTATCGATGAAGCCCTTACACTCTCTTGGACCGAATTAAGAGAAAGAATGACCACCGAATACTTCCCGCGCGAAGAGACTCGAAGGCTCGAACAGGGGCCAAGAAATTTAAAAATAGCCCGAGATGACCTCGAAGCTTATAATCAACGGTTTGCCGAACTAACCTCCATTTGTCCAAACCTCCGGGCTCCCGGGCCCCAAGGAGTTGAGTTTTACATGGATGGCCTCCCTAAGAGCATTCCACACGGGGTAATGCCATTAAGACCCGCCGACCTACAAGAGGCTGTGATGATAGCCCGCCGATTTATAAAAACGGTGGATGAAATTGAAGCGCTGGCACCAACGGCCGAGGCCCAACCAGCTAACAACAAAAGAAAACAGGAAGCCTCTCCATCAAGCAACCACAACCACAACGACTCCACCAAGAAGCCTTTCACCCCCGGCGGCAGGAAAAATTATTGTGGAACACGACCTTTTTGCAACACGTGCCACAAACATCATTATGGAAAATGTGGCGGACCATTTTGCATCAAGTGTCAAAGAAGTGGCCATGTGGCCCATAGTTGTAAGGGTGCCGCCCCCGTCGCTAAAAAGGTGCCCAGTGCACGCAGAAGGGGTGCTTGTTTTGAATGTGGACAACTGGGTCATTTTAAGAATGCATGTCCCAAGAAGAACGCCCACCCTAATGTACGCGAATGAGCTTTCAACCTTAACACATAGGATTCCCGGAACGACAATTAGTTACGGGTACGTTCCTTCTCAACGACTCTTATGTTTCATGTTTATCCGATTCGGGTATCGATAAATGTTTTGTATCCAAGGCTTTGGAGCCTACTCTTTGCACTCCACCCCTCCCCCTAGATATTACTTACGCCATTCAAGTGACCAACGGAAAACCATTGCGTATCGATAAATTTTATCGGAGGGAGTACGTTAGACTTATTGGGTAGGTAATTTGAACTTTGATTTGACATCTATAGAACTAGAGAGCCCAAAACCTATACGTTAGGAAGGGAATGTTTTCCCCACATATATGTGATTTTAGTGAACTAAATGATTTCCGTTTAAGAACCGATATCCTCTTCCCCGTATCAACAACCTCTTGAACTGTTACACGGATCTCGCGTATATTCTAAAATCGACCTTCATTCTGGTTATCATCAATTGAGGGTTAAGGGAGAAGATGTCTCCTAAACCGCTTTCTGAACTCGCTACGATAGTTATAAATTTCTTTTAGTGCCGTTCAGTTTAACTAAGGCTCCGCCCGTATTCATAGACCTCCGGAACCGCGTATGCAAACTTATCTAGACAAATCCGTTACCGTACTTATAATTGATGTTTTAAGCTATTCAAGCGGAAAGGAAAAACGGACAACGTCTCCGTCTTACGCTCGAACTCTTGAGAAAAGAGCAACTCTATGCCGAATTCTCCAAGTGAGAATTTTGGTTAAACAAAGTCCAAATTCTAAACCATGTTATTAGTGGTCAAGGTAAAAAAAAAAAAAAAAAAAAAAAAAAAAAAAAAAAATTAATTAATTAATTAATTTTGGAGAAACCCTCACGACTCCGACTTGTATTCGTAAAATTTTGGATCTCGCGATTATTACCAAAGATTAATTTCCAATTTTTCCCGTATCGCTCGTCCTTTAACCTCGTTAACGTACTAAGGGAAAGAATTAAACATTTTTCGTGTCCGGACTTTGAACGTGATTTTTTTTTTTTTTTTCACACCAACCTTACTAGATAAATTCGTGTGGCACAAAATGGAACTCAAATATAGAAATACTTCTACGTGAACGCCTGAAAGGCAACCCCTCTCGACTCGAAATCAAGGAAGCTGAAATTCGTTATTTTACACGGAGAATTTGAATACTTATTTATGGATCCGATCAATCTTCTCGTTATCACGTACCACGATACATAGCTCTGCTATTTCACCGTTACCGTCTGATATTACTGGAAATTAAGATAACACACAATCCAACGATACTTCACTCTTCTTTGACTTAACGCCCTTGTGTTTCTGATAATCGGTCAACTATTATTCAACCCCGAACTATACAACTACGTGTACTACCTCGTTTCTCTTTCAGACTTCAACTTTTGACAACTAGAGGCACGTTATAGCAACCTCGAGATGTAAACTCATCCTATTCTAAGTCCTCATTTCACTACTATCTTTACCGTTCGCATTTCCGTTTAAAGAAACTCCTTGTAACATTTCTCCATGGATAGAGAAACTCCTCATATTACATAAGTATTCGCCACGAGGGTGAATAGTCCTAACGAACATTTTTCGAACCCTAACTAACTTGTTCAAACGTATCTTAAGAGATTCTATTCCAACACGGTGTATCTTTGTCAATTATTCTGTATCAAAATACTCGTTTCACTTCTAGTTTTACAAGAAACCTTGGGAACCCGCTTAGACATGAGTACCGCGTACCACCCACAAACTGACGAACCGAGCAAACGAACGATTTACGTCTTGGAAAGACATCTCACAAACTCGTATTGTCACCTTTAGTAGATCACTCTTACAACAGTAGTTACCACTCGTGTGTTCACGCGCACTTTTCGAAACCTTATATGACCGCTAATGTCATACCCCTGTTCATTTAACCAAAGCATCAACCACCGAAATCTGAACTCCATCAAGAAACAACAATTGAGATCGTTCAAGTCCGAGAAGGGCTCGAGACAACCCATTGTCGCCAGAAGAGTTAAACCAAACTTAGAGGAGAACCTCACAAATCCCAGTGTGTAACCGCGTAGTATTGAGAACCCGCACCTTGGAAGGGTGTAATCCGTTTCGGGAATCAGGGAAAGTTAAACCCGCGACATGTTAACCCTTTTGAAACCTTGGGGCGTATTGGAACCGCTCCCTACCGTTTAGAACTTCCGACTCAATTAAGTTTCCGTTTACCCTACGTTTCGTGTAACAAACTTAGAAACGTGTCCTGCGGAACAGGAACGTGCAATCCTGCTGGATACATCAACTATCGATGACAAACTTCTCTTCATAGGAAAACCAGTTGAAACTGGGGATCGTAAAAACCGAACCTTAATGCAACGTAAAAACCTGACTATCCAAATTCATGAGAACCCTCAAGAACGTACTTTCACTTATTCATAGCATTGACAACGTAAAGGCTCGAGTAAGAGATATCGACTACTACTTCCAACTAAATTTCGGGACGAAATTTCTTTTGAGTTGTGGATAATGTAACATCCCGCGTTTTTCCGTTAAATTTATTTTTAACACCGTCTTTTTCTTTTAAATAATACCTTTCGTTATTTAAATTCGTAGTTTCCGTTGACTAACGTTCATAATAATTCCGTCATTTAATTATAACATCTCTTGTTAACTTGCGTTTTAAAAATATTCGATCGGTTAAATCCCGCACCCGCTTTGAAACTCGAGGGACCGGAGTTGCCAAATGGGCAAACTAGTTGACTAGGTCAACTAGTCAACCCATTTCATCCATTTCCATCATCTCCCTCATCCCTTTTCTCTCCATCTCAAGAACACACACACAAACCCATTCCATTCATTCATCATCTAAATTCAATCTTGGAAGCTCACAACAAATCCGATTACATATTTGGAATCCTCTCTTCATCCTCTACAATTTGATACCAACTTCATCTCGTTTGGGTAACATTTCTAAAACTCTAGATTTCTCTAAATTCGTGTTTTTGATTTGAAATGGTGTTAGTTAGTGTCTATGGCTCGAGTCTAACATGAATATATGTTTGGTTTGCTCGATTTGTTGTTTTTGGAGTAACTAGCATGAACTTGAAATGGGTGTGCTTAAATCCTTGATTTTGGATGAGTTAATGTTGTTAGATTGTTAAAGTGCATGTTTTAATTGTGTTACTAGTATCACTAGCTTCGTTTTGATGCGTAGGTTGATTAAGAAAACTTCAAAAACATGAATATTGATTTTGTGATGTTTGACTAGGGTTTGATAGTTCTTGACATGAATTTTTGGATGCTTGAATGCCATGGAATGTTAATTATTAATGTTTAGTTGTAATGTATGTTTCATTACCTTCAAAACGGCATATTATATGTGTGAATTGGTTTCCCGAAACTCAAATTGCATTTGAAGAACTTGAAACCTTAAAAATGAACGTTTAATGATCACTTGATGAGTTTTCGGCTATTATAAATGATGTTTTTGTTTGGTGAAACATGTTTAGTTGTGTTCCTTGTCAAAAGAGCTTTCCAACGGTATAAGATACGTCTTCTAGTTGTTTACGGTTTGAGTTTTGCGTTTGTTTGAAAATTGACCAAGTCTTGAACAAGTGAAACAGGCCTGGGACCAGGCCACGGCCATTGTCGCGGCGCGACAGGCCTGGCCGCGGCGCGGCATAAGCCGTGCCCAGCTTCTGTCCCACTTGTCCATTTTACCAAAAATGTTTGGGATGTTCTAGACCTCCAATTCACTTGCAACTTGTTTTAACATGCTTATATATGAATAACTAGCATAGAAAATTTGTTCGAGACTCGACCCGAACATGTTGACTTTTTCGTTGACTTTGACCCGACCAAGTTTGACTTTTTGTCAAACTTAACCAAATACTTATGCAACCTTTCTAACATGATTATTTACTAGTATCTTGCATGAAACTTGACAATTTGATTCACATGCTAATATAATCGAGTCGTAACGAGCCATAGGACTAATTGAACATCTTTGACCGTTTGTGTTTACCGTTATTGATATAGCCTATATGTTTAGGTCAAGACTAGCCTTGTCTTTGCACGCGTTTACTTGTTGAAGTACTTTTATAACTCTCGCACTCAAGGTGAGATCATAGTCCCACTTTTACTCTTTTTGAACTTATATTGGGATGAGAAAACATAAACGATTCTTTTGAACTAAGTGAACACAAGAACGGGAAAACAAACATTCTACATACGAGTTTAGAACAAAATCCTCAATTCGATTATCATTAGTTACACTTGCCGGGTGTAAGCGAGAACTTATGTTATATGGCCATATGGGTTGACAACCCTCATCTTTGACGGTTCGCTACCGTCTACGGATGAAATATATTTTCGAGAATCAGTGTTTGTTCTAGCACTAAGTGATGGGGTATACAATGGAAGGAATGTTAAGCTTTGATAATTGGGTGCTCGTGAAACAAACTTTTGGAATGTATTACTATTATTTCATTGATGCAAATCTTGTGGTTCACTTGTACTTACTTACTTAAACCTATGATTTCACCAACGTTTTCGTTGACAGATTTCTATGTTTTTCTCAGGTCTTGCACGATATGTGAAACATGCTTCCGCTTACTAATTGATACTTGCATCCGATGTCGAGTATACATGCATTTCATGGAGCGTCTTTTGACTTTACTTTAAACCGTGTCGCCTAGATTTCAATCGTATCTATAACGTTGTAACTTAACTTTTGGTTGAACAATTCTTGTAAACTTTGAAATAATCTTTATTTTGAAATGAAGGCGACATATTTTGGTCAAACGTTATCTTAAAGACTTATAATCAGGTAATGGGACCCACGTAGCCGACGCCGTCACTTGACGATTTGTCGGGGTCGCTACACATGTAGTGTTTTAATATGTATTCATACATTTTTGAAAGACTTCAAGACACTTATCAAAGTACTTCTACTTAACAAAAATGCTTACAATTACATCCTTGTTCATTTTCATCAACAATTCTACTCGTATGCACCCGTATTCGTACTAGTACAATACCCAGCTTCTAAATGTATTTACTATTGGTATATACACTCCAATGATCAGCTCTTAGCAGCCCTTGCGAGTCACCTAATAAATGTGGGAACCATCATTTAACATCTAGCAAGAAATATCTAACAAAACAACAAACTAATGGAGCCAATATTGACTCATTACATTCACGTGAAAGAGGAACCAAAAACACACTTTCATTTTCAATTTTCATGCATCAAACTCATCTCTCTCAAGTGTTCTTCAATTGTTCTAAGTGTTCTTCATCATCTTTAACAAAATCTAGCTCAATCTAGTTCATAAATCCATACATAAACCAAGTTATAAAACAACTACTCAAGAACACACCAACAACACTTCCAAGTTTGCTAGCTTACTTCCAATCTTGCAAATCCACTTTGAGTGATCATCCAACCTCAAGAAATCTTTCTTATTTACAGTAAGATATCTTTCTAATACAAGGTAATACTCATATTCAAACTTTGATTCAATTTCTATAACTATAACAATCTTATTTCGAGTGGAAATCTTACTTGAATTTGTTTTCGTGTCATGATTCTACTTCAAGAACTTTCAAGCCATCCAAGGATCCTTTGAAACTAGATCTATTTTTCTCATTTCCAGTAGGTTTATCCACAAAAATTGAGGTAGTAATGATGTTCATAACATCATTCGAATCATATATATAAAACTATCTTATTCGAAGGTTTAAACTTGTAATCACTAGAACATAGTTTAGTTAATTCTAAACTTGTTCGAAAATAAAAGTTAATCCTTTTAACTTGACTTTTAAAATCAACTAGACACATGTTATATATCTATATGATATGATAACTTAATGATTTAAAACCTGAAAACAAGAAAAACACCGTAAAACCGGATATACGCCGTCGTAGTAACACCGCGAGCTGTTTTGGGTTAGTTAATTAAAAACTATGATAAACTTTGATTTAAAAGTTGTTCTTTTGGGAAAATGATTTTTCTTATGAACATGAAACTATATCCAAAAATTATGGTTAAACTCAAAGTGGAAGTATGTTTTTCAAAATGCTCATCAAGACGTCGTTCTTTCGACTGAAATGACTACCTCTTATAATATGGAATTGTAAAATGTATTTCTGACTATAAAATTATACTTTTTATGTTTATATTCATAAACTTAAGTTCAATATGAAACCATAGCAACTTGAATCACTCAAAACGGATTTAAAACGAAGAAGTTATGGGTAAAACAAGATTGGATAATTTTGCTTGTTGTAGCTACCTGAAAATTGGTAACAAATCTATATTAATCATATCCTAGCTAACTTATATTGTATTATACACGTATTCTAATATATTATGTAATCTTGGGATACCATAGACACGTATGCAAATGTTTTAACATATCATATCGACCCATGTATATATATTATTCGGAACAACCATAGACACTCTATATGCAGTAATGTTTGAGTTAGCTATACAGGGTTGAGGTTGATTCCAAAAATATATATACTTTGAGTTGTGATCTAGCCTGAGACGTGTATACACTGGGTCGAGGATTGATTCAAGATAATATATATCGATTTATTTCTATACATCTAATTGTGGACAACTAGTTGTAGGTTACTAACGAGGACAGCTGACTTAATAAACTTAAAACATTAAAACATATTAAAATGTTGTAAATATATTTTGAACATACTTTGATATATATGTACATATTTGTTATAGGTTCGTGAATCGACCAGTGGCCAAGTCTTACTTCCCGACGAAGTAAAAATCTGTGAAAGTGAGTTATAGTCCCACTTTTAAAATATAATATTTTTGGGATGAGAATACATGCAGTTTTATAAATGTTTTACGAAATAGACACAAGTAATTGAAACTAAATTATATGGGTGAATGATCGAAGCCGAATATGTCCCTTTTGCTTGGTAGCCTAAGAATTAGTAAACAGATCTACTAATTGACGCGAATCCTAAAGATAGATCTATTGGGCCTAACGAACCCCATCCAAAGTACCGGATGCTTTAGTACTTCGAATTCGTTTTTATCATGTCCGATGAATTTCCCGGAATGATAGGGGATATTCTTATATGCATCTTGTTAATGTCGGTTACCAAGTGTTCACCATATGAATGATTTTTATCTCTATGTATGGGATGTATATTGAAATATGAAATCTTGTGGTCTATTATTATGATTTGATAAATATATAGGTTAAACCTATAACTCACCAACATTTTTGTTGACGTTTAAAGCATGTTTATTCTCAGGTGATTATTAAGAGCTTCCGCTATTGCATGCTAAAATATGGACAAGATTTGGTGTCAGCATGCTTGTATAATATTGTTTAAAACTGCATTCGAGATTTACTTTGTTGTAATATATTAATATTGTAAACCAATATGTATTGGTAGTGTGTAAGTGTGATATTTTTAGATTATCATTTCTGGATAATCTAGGTGGTGTCCTTTTAACCTTGTCGATAAAATAAAGGTTATGGTTTGTTTTAAAACGAATGCAGTCTTTGAAAAACGTCTCATATAGAGGTCAAAACCTCGCAACGAAATCAATTAATATGGAATGTTTATAATCAATATGAACGAGACATTTCAAACTTCGTATTACCAATAACACGACTTAATTTTTTTTTTTTAAACAGACAACCTGGACGGCGTCCAGCAGTGAAGACCAGGACGATGTCCAAGCCTTTTGGATGGCGTCCAAATGAACTAAAAGTTTCTGCTCAGTTTTTCAAATTCACGCGGGCGGAAAACCCGCTTCTCAACACTTTTAAATGTAACGGTTTTCACAACACATTAGTATAATTATAATTAAGAGATTTCCACAACAAAATCGAGTTTTACAACACCGGGCCCACATCTACCCAAACTACGACAAAGTGACCATTTCGACCCATTTATATATATATATTGACGGATTAGGACTCTACAACCCAACCTGATACCATGAGCATAATCCCGGAGACTACCAAATCCCCATCCGCGTCCAATTATCCAAAAGCTACCCCATCAAGCCCGAACGCTCTTGCACGTCTAGTCTAACAACTAGCTAGCATCAATAACACAATACCTGTAAAAAGGTAAACAACGAGAGGGGTAAGCCTAGGCTTAGTGAATGCAATAATTATACATATACATATATAATCTACTTACTTGCAATCACTTACACAATACCACATACAAGCTAGTAATTCGACAACCATGCAATCATCATGCATAAAACTAATATCCGCAATTCACAATAAGCTAGCAACAATAATAGCATATAGTTCACAATTTAATATGCTAATACAATATTCACACAACCATGGTTAACCATCGTACAAGGGAACGGTACTCGTAAAAGACCGTCGGAGTTCATAACATCCATTAGTGTTACTTAATCACCGCGTAATCACTAATCCCCCAGGTGATGTCTTGAACACCGCGACTAAATCACCCCCATGACAATGTGGCGTCTTGAACACCGTGACGATTCCACACGTCAATCAAAACAATAAGTGGTGTCTTGAACACCACGACAAGTCCACTCCCATGACAATGTGGTGTCTTAAACACCGCGAAAATACTACATGTCAATCAAACCAATGAGTGGTGTCTTAAACACCGCAACAATACCACTCGTTACTTAGAATGTGGTGTCTTAATACCACACTCACACTACACAAATAAATACATTATATACGTACACGCATAATTATTCCACTCACCTCGAACTCGAGCAATACAACCCATGCGTGAAATCTCCACCAAATGCAACCGATCAAGCTTTTACCTATAATACGTATATAGGTATACAAACAATTAACATACATTCTCTACGAGAGAATTTGACTCCAACACCCTTTACCAAGGGATTCTATCTAACTCAACAACCCGCCCATTTAGGCACCTAAAAAGGACTTCACCAATTACCACTACGGATGGTAATTCTAACCCATTCAAACAAGTACACACTAACACTTAATGCACTTGATCTTGCAAAATCAACCCATAAGTGCAACTCTACCCAAATTGCACGTATCCACTAAAACAAGTCAAGTTCGACCCATAAGCACCATTACTAGTGATTATGTCATAAAATCACCAATTTAACACTTAACACCAATATTTTACTTCCATTGACCAAATTAGGTTTAACTCACTTTCACTTGTCAATTTACACCCAAAGTACCTACAATCACTAACAACTAGTGATTGTATCTCAAAATCATCATTTGACACCAAACTTCAATAACACTAGACCCATTTCAACACAAAACCCATTTTGACCCACATTAGGGTTTACACCCAAAAATCAAGTCAACACAACACCAAAATCACTAGTACAGAAGTGTTCTAAGGTTTAACCAACACATGTAAGACCCAAACTTACAATTTCATCAATCGAAACCCTAAGTCACCCATTTAGGTTTACTGACATGAATCTTACCCAAAACCCCCAAAATTTCACAATAAATGGGTTTATAACACTAACTAACACAAACCCTAACTCAAACAAGAATCAAACACTACAATTCGGATTAGGGTTTACCTCAAGCACCAAAACGAGCTCTAGTAGCTAGAAACACCAACAAGCACCAAGAACCACTCTAAATTTGGGCAAAAATCACCACCTTCATCACCATTTGAAGCTTCCTCTCTCTAGAACTCTCCTCTCTCTCTCTCTCTCTCTCTAAGATGGGATGAGAGAGTTGTGGATGTGAAAGTGATCCAAAAGTGGATCTAAAACTGACATTATGGCCTCACATCCGTTCTCAAGTGAAAAGACACAAATACCCCTTCTTATTGAAATTCCAACAGCTGGCCCGTCAGACCATTTGGACGGCGTCCAAAATGGCTGGACGGTGTCACATCTTTCTTTGGTGGACGGCGTCCCAAAGTCTGGACGGCATCCCACTGAACTGAGACTAAAACTGAAACAGCAACTTCTTTCAGGGACTGAAATTGTCTGAGTCTAATTCTGATGTAAATTCTGAAAATGCCTAAGTGTTAGGTAGACTTTTAGTGGCGCTTTCTGATGCACCCATTTACTGACACTTTCAGGAACATTTTCAGATGCATAAAATTCAGGATCTTACAACTCTCCCCCACTTAAACTGAATCACGTCCCCGTGATCTCCATTACTTAACAACCAGGACCCACAATCAAAGGTCCTCCGACATCCCTCCAAAATCGATGTCCACAACGAATTTCATTTACTTGAGTATCTCCCCACACGCTAATAATCACTAGTGTGCATTACCACAATAAATGGTATCTCATACACTCAATGTCCAAATGCCCACTTAGGAAAAATACGGAAAACACCATTATTCCTTCGAGTCCTCTCGGCTAAAACTCGTAACGAGCTACATCCATAACTATATCACCTAAGGCGTTCTACTAGGTCCACTACGTCGTGAACCAAGTCTTGCATTAATCCAAATCGAGAAGGATTCATGCCTCATTGAAACTCCGTACTTTGTCGGTTCATAACCACATCACTCAATCGGTCAATCACGAATGTTCTCCAAATAAAGAACCAACTTCCTCCGGCTCCACAACTGGGTCATTCCTTCAACGAAGAAATTTCGGTAACCCCAAAATAATCACTTAGGAGCACCACTTTTCCATCAATCGATCAGCACACGACCATCCGTAACTAGATTAATCCAGGACCACAATAATACACCACGAGTTAGGCGAAACATCAACAGTTCGTCACAGGGTTTATCTCCTAAACCCTACAACACATTCATACAATACGGCTTCCTAGTATTAGCATAAAACTATTCGTATACTAGAATCCTGTCAGCGACGAATTATCATCACAAAATTCCGCAATTCGCCACACGACCTACAAAAATATTCACCAACGCCGGGTGAACCCTCCTACCTAGACCGTCCGTTAAGGATGGTCTCGACGTTTCAAAGCAACCAACGGTCGCATCACTAGAAAATACACTCTCGCAAACAAGCAACATCCGCGTGTCTCGATGTGAGACAATCAAAATCAACACTCCCCGCTTCACAATCATCCGTAAAGTGGAATAATCCACTGACAAATTCCAAGATCACATTTCCCGACAGGGAAATGAAGTATTCACCACGATATCGAACTCGTTCACATTCAATAATCCTATCCGAGTTTCACGACAACCCAGATTTTTACTACGAGAGCACCCGCAGTGACAGCTTCATTTTCTCACTTCCGTGGTCTCAAACTGCATACTTGGTCTCTTACCACACTTTCGTACTACACGGCCACCTTACCTAAGAATTCTTACGCTTCATTTGATCCCGTCATCACAACTCCATACATAACATTTCGAAATTGTAACTCTCAATCGTAACGCATGATCTCGAGTCATCATCAACAACCCGTCACTCTTCCTCGTTAGGAACTCCGATACCTATCGAGGCTTAGCACGGTACCCCCTAACACTTCACTATACATAATACCACCGGAGCTTCCTTGGGTAGCAGTAAAAACTCCCCCACTTAGGATTCAGCTCCACATTCTTACCGCCAAGATGGTAACATCCCGCGGAATTGTCATTCCACGACACACATGACCATTCTCATCGTTGGTCATATACTCCAAATCACCACAATTCACTTTATAGGTTCTCAGAGACGTCATACATATTCACTTGAAATGCCGTACACGCGACGACATCGCACCTTCATACCACAAATCACAATCAACTGTCTAAATCGTTCGCAAAGAAAACTCCACCAAAGTCCCACATACATCTCTATGCCTAAGAATATTCCACTCCGATTAATTAGTGGTGCATCTCAGTCGAGATCACCCGACCTTTCATACAACGAACCCTTATCAACAATTGCTCACTCTCATAGAGAAGAGTGACCAATCTGACACAACAATTGCATCGGCCGCAATATCAATGCTTCATCATAACCCTCGACCTAATCAACCATTAATTCCATTACCGGCTCACCGGTCATCCCTACCCGTTTATCACTTAAGAGCAACAAGATTCACTCATCCCTCAGTTCCTAAGAAGTATTTCTGCAATGCTCTTAAACTTCGACTTTCGCAACCGTCGAATTACTATCACCCGTCGATCACTATTGTAATCTCCGCTGCTTCCAAGGGCATCTCACAGTCACTCTAAGCACAAAGTGATCACACCATCACCGGAGTTGAACATCACACTAGCAGGTATAACGGGGCACCTGACGCAGTGTCATGCAGACTCCCACCACATTCTATCGAGATTTATAAACTCGATCTTTGGGTTCCCTGCACCCAATGCCACCAATCTCTCCACAATATGACCCGAAGTCATACCTACTCGACAAACTTTACGGTTTATCGTCTTATCAAAGTTACTAGCAATCACACGCTACCCGCAATTTCCACAAGGCCTAAAAATATAGCCTAACGAACCCTTCCGTCTAACACTAAGAGGTGCTTGGAACCACCAAGTCTTACACCCCTCCGCATATCAGCACAACCACTACAACAAGGGGTATTCCATTAGGAATGTTACCCTATAATTCAGAATTCACTATCACAATCATCGCTATACGGGTCTCACTTACATGAGTTGAGCGACCCGAAGACTCCTCGACTCGCCAATTTTAAGGCGACTTACAACTAGAATCCCTACACGATTCTCTAACCGCACACTCTTCCGAGTGTAACCCAATACCACAATCATTAGACTTGTTGCATTCCAATACGGAATTCAAGTCCTCGACGCACACACTAATCGATCACCCAAGTTACAATGGGTAACTACAACCAATAACAATCTCAATAGGGCACCCACTACTTATGGTTACTAAGTACACGCCGAACTCGTGAGTTGGCTTACTCACCATAATTAACTGAATCCACCGTAACAATTTCCGACTCACAACAAATCCGATGTGACAACAAGCACATCACCCGAGACCACTAAATCCTAGGAACCAATAAAAGATTCCTACTCGTCCCGATTCTACCCCAACCATGCCATGTTTCCTCCGCTCGGTACTCATCATGTCATGCTTGGTGCCAAGATACACGGTTGTAATAATGGTGATCGGTCACTATTACAATTGCGTACCTTACCATTTTCTCATGATTACGTAAAGTACTTTACTCGGACTGACGCGACATTCACACAAAATAATACGCGATAACTCCTAGTACCAGAGTGAGCAAAGTCCTTACCGTGAACTTGATCACTCAAACCGCCAAACATGCGAATCTCTCCAATAGATTCGTCCCTAGGACACCGCACCAATAGATATCTGTATATATATACACACCAATATACAATATAATAATAAACGTACACAAGTACATTGCAACAACAAGTCCACCTACAGCCTAGGTAACTATCACTAAAACAACATTCAAGTCCGCCTACTTACATTAGGCACTATCCATCTAAGGCACTAATTTACACACGAAATAAGGCCGCACATAATCACACTTTGGACAAACAGAAGTCCTAGTTAGTCACCTACTCTAAGGCACTAACAAATCTCAATCCGACCCGTATTCCTACAAGTCCCGAAAATAATGCATAAACGCCAATAAGTCTAAGACTAGGCACCTATTCCAAGATCACCTAATTCCCTTAGACTATGCTCTGATACCACTTGTAACGACCCAACTTCGTATTACCAAAAACAGGACTTAATTTTTTTTTTGTAAACAGACAACCTGGACGGCGTCCAGTTATGTGGATGGCGTCCAGTTATGTGGACGGCGTCCAGCAGTGAAGATCAGGATGGCGTCCAAGCCTTTTGGATGACGTCCAAATGAACTAAAAGTTTCTGCTAAGTTTTTCAAATTCACGCGGGCAGGAAAACCCGCTTCCCAACACTTTTAAACGAAACAATTTTCACAACACATTAGTATAATTATAATTAAGAGATTTCCACAATAAAATCGAGTTTTACAACACCAGGCCCACATCGACCCAAACTACGACAAAGTGACCATTTCGACCCATTTATATATATATTGACGGATTAGGACTCTACAACCAACCCGATACCATGAGCATAATCCCGGGGATTACCAAATCCCCATCCGCTTCCAATTATCCAAAAGCTACCCCATCAAGCCCGAACGCTCCTGCACGTCTAGTCTAATAACTAGCTAGCATCAATAACACAATACCTGTAAAAAGGTAAACAACGAGAGGGGTAAGCCTAGGCTTAGTGAATGCAATAATTATACATATACATATATAATCTACTTACTTGCAATCACTTACACAATACCGCATACAAGCTAGCAATTCGACAACCATGCAATCATCATGCATAAAACTAATATCCGCAATTCACAATAAGCTAGCAACAACAATAGCATATAGTTCACAATTTCATATGCTAATACAAAATTCACACAACCATGGTTAACCAATCGTACAAGGGAACGGTACTCGTAAAAGACCGTCGGAGTTCATAACATCCATTAGTGTTACTTAATCACCGCGTAATCACTAATTCCCCGGGTGATGTCTTGAACACCGCGACTAACTCACCCCCATGACAATGTGGCGTCTTAAACACCGCGACGATTCCACACGTCAATCAAAACAATGAGTAGTGTCTTGAACACTGCGACAATTTCACTCCCATGACAATGTGGTGTCTTAAACACCGCGACAATACCACATGTCACTCAAACCAATGAGTGGTGTCTTAAACACCACGAAAATACCACTCGTTACTTAGAATGTGGTGTCTTAAACACCGCGACAATACCACACTCACACTACACAAATAAATACATTATATACGACACGCATAATTATTCCACTCACCTCGAACTCGAGCAATACAACCCATGCGTGAAATCTCCACCAAATGCAACCGAGCAAGCTTTTACCTATAATACGCATATAGGTATACAAACAATTAACATACATTCTCTACGAGAAAATTCGACTCCAACACCCTTTACCAAGGGATTCTATCTAACTCAACAACCCACCCATTTAGGCACCTAAAAAGGACTTCACCAATTACCACTACGGGTGGTAATTCTAACCCATTCAAACAAGTACACACAAACACTTAATGCACATGATCTTGCAAAATCAACCCATAAGTGCAACTCGACCCAAATTGCACTTAACCACTAAAACAAGTCAAGTTCGACCCATAAGCACCATTACTAGTGATTATGTCATAAAATCACCAATTTAACACTTAACACCAATATTTTACTTCCATTGACCAAATTAGGTTTAACTCACTTTGACTTGTCAATTTACACCCAAAGTACCTATAATCACTAACAACTAGTGATTGTATCTTAAAATCATCATTTGACACCAAACTTCAATAACACTAGACCCATTTCAATACAAAACCCATTTTGACCCACATTAGGGTTTACACCCAAAAATCAAGTCAACACAACACCAAAATCACTAGTACACAAGTGTTCTAATGTTTAACCAACACATGCAAGACCCAAACTTACAATTTCATCAATTGAAACCCTAAGTCACCCATTTAGGCTTACTTACATGAATCTTACCCAAACCCCCTAAATTTCACAATAAATGGGTTTATAACACTAACTAACACAAACCCTAACTCAAACAAGAATCAAACACTACAATTCGGATTAGGGTTTACCTAAAGCACCAAAACGAGCTCTAGTAGCTAGAAACACCAACAAGCACCAAGAACCACTCCAAATTTGGGCAAAAATCACCACCTTCATCACTATTTGAAGCTTCCTCTCTCTAGAACTCTCCTCTCTCTCTCTCTCTCTCTAAGATGGGATGAGAGAGTTGTGGATGTGAAAGTGATCCAAAAGTGGATCTAAAACTGACATTATGGCCTCACATCCGTTCTCAAGTGAAAAGACACAAATACCCCTTCTTATTGAAATTCCAACAGCTGGCCCGTCAGACCATTTGGACGGCGTCCAAAATGCCTGGACGGCGTCCCATCTTTCTTTGGTGGACGGCGTCCCAAAGTCTAGACGGCGTCCCACTGAACTGAGACTAAAACTGAAACAGCAACTTCTTTCAGGGACTGAAATTGTCTGAGTCTGATTCTGATGTAAATTCTGAAAATGCCTAAGTGTTAGGTAGACTTTTAGTGGCGCTTTCTGATGCACACATTTACTGACACTTTCAGGAACATTTTCAGATGCACAAAATTCAGGATCTTACAACTCTCCCCCACTTAAACTGGATCACGTCCCCGTGATCTCCGTCACTTAACAACCCGGACCCACACTCAAAGGTCCTCCGACATCCCTCCAAAGTCGATGTCCACAACGAATTTCATTAACTTGAGTATCTCCCCACACGCTAATAATCACTAGTGTGCATTACCGCAACAAATGGTATCTCATACACTCAATGTCCAAATGCCCACTTAGGAAAAATACGGAAAACACCATTATTCCTTCAAGTCCTCTCGGCTAAAACTCGCAACGAGCTACATCCATAACTATATCACCTAAGGTGATCTACTAGGTCCACTACGTCGTGAACCAAGTCTTGCATTAATCCAAATCGAGAAGGATTCATGCCTCATTGAAACTCCGTACTTTGTCGGTTCATAACCACATCACTCAACCGGTCAATCACGAATGTTCTCCAAATAAAGAACCAACTTCCTCCGGTTCCACAACTGGGTCATTCCTTCAACGAAGAAATTTCGGTAACCCCAAAATAATCACTTAGGAGCACCACTTTTCCATCAATCGATCCGCACACGACCATCCGTCACTAGATCAATCCAGGACGACAATAATAAACCACGAGTTAGGCGAAACATCAACACTTCGTCACAGGGTTTTTCTCCTAAACCCTACAACACATTCATACAATACGGCTTCCTAGTATTAGCATAAAGCTATTCGTATACTAGAATCCTGTCAGCGACGAATTATCATCACAAAATTCCGCAATTTGCCACACGACCTACAAAAATATTCACCAACGCCGGGTGAACCCTCCTACCTAGACCGTCCGTTAAGGATGGTCTCAACGTTTCAAAGCAACCAATGGTCGCATCACTAGAAAACACACTCTCGCAAACAAGCAACATTCACGTGTCTCAATGTGAGACAATCAGAATCAACACTCCTCGCTTCACAATCATCCGTAAAGTGGAATAATCCATTAACAAATTCCAAGATCACATTTCCCGACAGGGAAATGCAGTATTCACCACGATATCGAACTCGTTCCCATTCAATAATCCTATCCGAGTTTCACGACAACCCAGATTTTCACTACGAGAGCACCCGCAATGACAGCTTCATTTTCTCACTTTCGTGGTCTCAAACTGCATACTTGGTCTCTTACCACACTTTGGTACTACACGGCCACCTTACCTAAGAATTCTTACGCTTCATTTGATCCCGTCAACACAATTCCATACATAACATTTCGGAATTGTAATTCACAATCGTAACGTACAATCTCGAGTCATCATCAACAACCCGTCACTCTTCCTCGTTAGGAACTCCGATACCTATCGAGGCTTAGCATGGTACCCCTTAACACTTCACTATACATAATACCACCGGAGCTTCCTTGGGTAGCAGTAAAAACTCCCCCACTTAGGATTCAGCTCCACATTCTTACCGCCAAGATGGTAACATCCCGCGGAATTGTCATTCCACGACACACATGACCATTCTCATCGTTGGTCATATACTCCAAATCACCACAATTCACTTTATAGGTTCTCAGAGACGTCATACATATTCACTTGAAATGTCGTACACGCGACGACATCGCACCTTCATACCACAAATCACAATCAACTGTCTTAATCGTTCGCAAAGAGAACTCCACCAAAGTCCCATATACATCTCTATGCCTAAGCATATGCCACTCCGATTAATCAGTGGTGCATCTCAGTCGAGATCACCCGACCTTTCACGCAACGAACCCTTATCAACAATTGCTCACTCTCATGGAGAAGAGTGACCAATCTGACACAACAATTGCATCGGTCGCAATATCAGCGCTTCATCATAACCCTCGACCTAATCGACCATTAATTCCATCACCGGCTCACCGGTCATCCCTAAACATTTATCACTTAAGAGCAACAAGATTCGCTCATCCCTCACTTCCTAAGAAGTATTTCTGCAATGCTCTTAAACTTCGACTTTCGCAACCGTCGAATTACTCACCCGTCGATCACTATTGTAATCTCCGATGCTTCCAAGGGCATCTCACAGTCACTCTAAGCACAAAGTGATCACACCATCACCGGAGTTGAACATCACACTAGCAGGTATAACGGGGCACCTGACGCAGTGTCATGCAGACTCCCACCGCTATCTATCGAGATTTATAAACTCGATCTTTGGGTTCCCTACACCCAATTCCACCAATCTCTCCACAATATGACCCGAAGTCATACCTACTCGACAAACCTTACGGTTTATCATCTTATCAAAGTTACTAGCAATCACACGCTACCCGCAATTTCCACAAGCCCAAAAAATATAGCCTAACAAACCCTTCCGTCTAACACTAAGAGGTGCTTGGAACCACCAAGTCTTACACCCTTCCACATATCGACACAACCACTACAACAAGGGGTATTCCATTAGGAATGTTACCCTATAATTCATAATTCACTATCACAATCATCGCCATACGGGTCTCACTCACATGAGTTGAGCGACCCGAAGACTCCTCGACTCGCCAATTTTAAGGCGACTTACAACTAGAATCCCTACACGATTCTCTAACCGCACACTCTTCCGAGTGTAACCCAATACCACAATCATTAGACTTGTTGCATTCCAATACGAAATTCAAGTCCTCGACGCACACACTAATCGATCACCCAATTTACAATGGGTAACTACAACCAATAACAATCTCAATAGGGCACCCACTACTTAGGGTTACTAAGTACACGCCGAACTAGTGAGTTTGCTCACTCACCATAATTAACCGAATCCACCGTAACAATTTTCGACTCACAACAAATCCGATGTGACAACAAGCACATCACCCGAGACCACTAAATCCTAGGAATCATTAAAAGATTCCTACTCGTCCCGATTCTACCCTAAACATGACACGTTTCCTCCTCTCGGTACTCATCATGTCATCTTGGTGCCAAGATACACGGTTGTAATAATGGTGATCGGTCACTATTACAATTACGTACCTTGCTATTTTCGCATGATCACGTAAAGTACTTTACTCGGACTGACGCGACATTCACACAAAATAATAAGCGATAACTCCTAGTACCCGAGTGACCAAAGTCCTTACCGTGAACTTGATCACTCAAACCGCCAAACATGATAATCTCTCCAATAGATTCGTTCCTAGGACACCGCACCAATAGATATCTGTATATATATACACCAATATACAATATAATAATAAACGTACACAAGTACATTGCAACAACAAGTCCACCTACAGCCTAGGTGACTATTACTAAAACAACATTCAAGTCCGCCTACTTACATTAGGCACTATCCATCTAAGGCACTAATTTACACACGAAATAAGGCCCCACATAATCACACTTTAGATAAACAGAAGTCCTAGTTAGTCACCTACTCTAAGGCACTAACAAATCTCAATCCGACCCGTATTCCTACAAGTCCCGCAAATAATGCATAAACGCCAATAAGTCTAAGACTAGGCACCTATTCCAAGGTCACCTAATTCCCTTAGACTATGCTATGATACCACTTGTAACGACCCAACTTCGTATTACCAAAAACACGACTTAATTTTTTTTTTAAACAGACAACCTGGACGGCGTCCAGTTATGTGGACGGCGACCAGCAGTGAAGACCAAGACGGTGTCCAAGCCTTTTGGACGGTGTCCAAATGAACTAAAAGTTTCTGCTCAGTTTTTCAAATTCACGCGGGCGGAAAACCCGCTTCCCAATACTTTTAAAAGAAACAGTTTTCGCTTCCCAACACTTTTAAAAGAAACGGTTTTCATAACACATTAGTATAATTATAATTAAGAGATTTCCATAATAAAATCGAGTTTTACAACACCGGGCCCACATCGACCCAAACTACGACAAAGTAACCATTTCGACCCATTTATATATATATATTGACGGATTAGGACTCTACAACTCAACCTGATACCATGAGCATAATCCCGGGGACTACCAAATCCCCATCCGCGTCCAATTATCCAAAAGCTACCCCATCAAGCCCGAACGCTCCTGCACGTCTAGTCTAACAACTAGCTAGCATCAATAACACAATACCTGTAAAAAGGTAAACAACGGGAGGGGTAAGCCTAGGCTTAGTGAATGCAATAATTATACATATACATATATAATCTACTTACTTGCAATCACTTACACAATATCACATACAAGCTAGCAATTCGACAACCATGTAATCATCATGCATAAAACTAATATCCGCAATTCACAATAAGCTAGCAACAACAATAGCATATAGTTCACAATTTAATATGCTAATACAAAATTCACACAACCATGGTTAACCAATCGTACAAGGAAACGGTACTCGTAAAAGACCGTCGGAGTTCATAACATCCATTAGTGTTACTTAATCACCGCGTAATCACTAATACCCCGGGTGATGTCTTGAACACCGCGACTAACTCACCCCCATGACAATGTGGCGTCTTGAACACCACGACAATTTCACTCCTATGACAATGTGGTGTCTTAAACACCGCGACGATACCACATGTCAATCAAACCAATGAGTGGTGTCTTAAACACCGCGACAATACTACTCGTTACTTAGAATGTGGTGTCTTAAACACTGCGACAATACCACACTCACACTACACAAATAAATACATTATATACGTACACACATAATTATTCCACTCACCTCGAACTCGAGCGATACATGTGATGACCCGGGAATTTCCGACCAAATTTAAACATAATCTTATATGATTCGACTCGATAAGCAAAGTCTATTAAACCGAGTCTCATTATGTTTGAACTATTTCATGATAACATTTGACCTTTAACTATTTCCGACGATTCACGAACCTTTAATTGTAACTAAGAATGTAAATATAAATAATTATATTTAAAACTAATTATATTAGTATTAATGAACTATTAAGTAATTTTGTTATTATAAAAGATAACATTTAATAACTAAAGATTTTCATTTTGAATATATATAGTAAGTATATTGTATATAAATGATTCAAACATATTTTACCAACGTTATCAAAATATTAAATGTACAATGTTATACTTTGTAGTTAATTGTTTAATATACATAATTAATCATCTACTCAACATTTAAAACATGATTTTATATATATGGTAGTATACATATATACATAAATATAACTATATATATATGATTTTATACATAATTATTATATTATGTATATGTAGAAATTTATAATATATCTATGATAAAATAATGTACTATTTTAATAAATATATATAATACTTACATATATAAAAAATTTATATTTTTCATAATTACATACATAAGTATAATATAATTAGTATGTAAATAAATATTATAATATATTTATATTAAAATGCATAAATATATAATATTCAGTATATGTTACAATACATATTACATAATTATTAAATATTACATAATAATAGATGATATTAATAAATTAAATTTAAATACAAATATAGTTGTTGTAGTAATGTTATTTGTATCGTCAAATATCAATATTTGTATTCATAATATCACTTTATATCATATAAAGATGAAATTGGATGTATAAATTAGATTATTATTACTAATATTATTATTATCGATAAAATATTAATATTATCATAATTAGTATGGTATTATTATTATTATTATTATTATTATCATTTTTACAATTATTATTATCATTAATATTATATTTATCATTATTATTAATTTTATTAATATTATTAGATATTAATAGTATTGTTATTATATATTATTATTATTAATTAAAAAAAAAGTAGGGATCTATATTATACGCGTGACCTCTGTATCCTTTATCTCTATTATTATTATTTTTTTTGTTTCTTTCCTGCTCCCAACTCGTGAACCTGTGTTGACATTTTCTCCATTTTTTATCAACCGATCTCTATTATTACAACATGATTATGTATAATTGCAAATCAAATAAAAAGGAAATCCAATGGGATTAAAGAGCACAGCGATTTTTTTTTTCTTCTTCTCTGCACGCTCCAATTTTTTTTTCTCTTAATTCAATTTCGAATAAAGTTTCAAAATCTAAAAATGCAGAAAGGTTAGAAATCTTTCTTTGAATCTATCTGCAAAATCTCAACTCTCAAATCTTTATATCGATCTTGAATTTTGAAGTCAAAGTTTAGTTTTAAAAAAGTCAACAATTGTTCTTGAGACAAATTCGCGTTCGTGTATATGTTTCTGATCAAATTGACGATTTCAGTAGTTTTTATACATGTTTAGAAAACTATTTCGTGTTATAAACATTATCTATAATGTTATCTATTACGAAATCAATTTTTTTTGTTTTGTTCCAAGAACCGACGCTGCAGTAGGCCTTTAGTATTTTTTTTTTTTTTTTTTATTTTAGAACCCAAATTTTTTTTTTTTTCTGTAATGTTTTGAAGCTTTAAAGGGAACCCCGATTTTTTTTTTTTTTGGTTATTGATGTTTTGTTGAATCCATGAGACTTGTGGAGAAGAAGAGGAATAGAAGAAAAACAGTTTATATATAAAATTTAAATTCGATATTAGTACAGAGAATCAGAATTGGTGGGATGGTCGAGAGTGTTTGCGTGTGAGCATGTGGTCACGAGATCGAGTCCAGAGGACGGTAGTTTTTTTTTGAAACTCTTTTCATATGAGGTAGTTTTCTTTTCTAATTTTATTATTGTTATTATATATTAATTATTATTAGTATTATTATTATTATTGTGATTGTTTTGATTGTTATTGTTATTGTTATTATTAGTATCATACTTGTTATCATATTTGAAAGTATTATAGACATTACTATTATTATTATGATAGGTTTAATAATATTATTATTAGTAATAAACTTATCATTTTAGTATTTTATCATCATTAGGATTATGATTATGATTATCATTATTATTATTATGAAGGAAATAAAAATATATTATTATCATCAATATTAGAATTTGTACCGGTTTATAAATAATAGTATCATCAGTACATTTACAATTAATAATATCATATTTATCAGTATCATCATTAATATTTACTAGTATTATTATGATTATCATTTATCATTTTATAAATATTAGAACCCTTATTATTAACATAAGTATGGTATTAGTATTAATATTATTTTAGAGTTATTATTATTAGTATCATTAACAGTTATCATTTTCATTTTTTTTTTGCTATTAGTATTATCATTATTAATAAAATTATTATTATTATTAGTAAATCATTATTATCTAAATTATTATTTTAACAAATAAATCTTTTGTACACTATATATATACTTATGGTATATACTAGGATTGTATTAATAATTCACATAACAAACTAATAAAATTTCATAAATACAATACTAACCACAAATATATGTATATAAATATATTAATGTCACTATTTATATAAACGTAAATCATTATAGATATATATACATAAAATAGATATATATATATAAAATATAACTTAAAATATAATATAAGTATACGTTTTAAAATAAAGGTTAGAATAAATTCTACAAAACTATAATATATAAATAATACATATTAATAAATGAAATTTTGTAACTTACATTATACGTATTAATATATACACAATTGATATAGGTTCGTGAATCCGAGGCCAACCCTGCATTGTTCAATGACGTCATATGTATTTTTACTACAAAATACAGTATCGTGAGTTTCATTTGCCTTTTTACCCTTTATATTTTTGGGCTGAGAATACATGCGCAACTTTTATAACTGTTTTACGAAATTGACACAAGTACGTGAAACTACATTCTATGGTTGGATTATCGAAGTCGAATATGCCCCTTTTTATTAAGTCTGGTAATCTAAGAATTAGGGAACAGACACCCTAATTGACGCGAATCCTAAAGATAGATCTATCGGGCCCAACAAGCCCCATCCAAAGTACCGGATGTTTTAGTACTTCGAAATTTATATCATGTCCGAAGGAGGATCCCGGAATGATGGGGATATTCTTATATATGCATATTGTTAATGTCGGTTACCAGGTGTTCAATCCATATGAATGATATTTTTGTCTCTATGCATGGGACGTATGTTTATGAGAAATGGAAATCTGAAATCTTGTGGTCTATTAAAATGATGGAAAGGATTGTTTAAGTTAAACTAATGAACTCACCAACCTTTTGGTTGACACTTTAAAGCATGTTTATTCTCAGGTACGAAAGAAATCTTCCGCTGTGTATTTGCTCATTTTATAGATATTACTTGGAGTCATTCATGGCATATTTCAAAAGACGTTGCATTCGAGTCGTCGAGTTCATCAAGATTATTATCAAGTCAATTATAGTTGGATATATTATGAAATGGTATGCATGCCTGTCAACTTTCGATGTAATGAAAGTTTGTCTTTTCAAAAACGAATGCAATGTTTGTAAAATGTATCATATAGAGGTCAAGTACCTCGCGATGTAATCAACTGTTGTGAATCGTTTATAATCGATATGGACTTCGTCCGGATGGATTAGGACGGGTCTTCACAGTTGGTATCAGAGCGGTGGTCTTAGCGAACCAGGTCTTGCATTAGTGAGTCTAACTGACCGTCGTTAGAATGCATTAATGAGTCTGGACTTCGACCGTGTTTGCATGTCAAAAGTTTTGCTTATCATTTAGTATCGAAAAATTATTTGCTTATCATCCTTAAAGTCTAAGACACGTCTTACTGCCTTTATTGCATAGACAGTGTATAGTTAAATTCATATCTTAGCGTATCTGTTATTGTTACCTTTGCCTGACAGCTTCCGTAGATTCCTCCGTAGCTTATGGGATTTTAGTATTATATATGCATATGTAAATTATGTATTGCAGGTTACTAATCTACATCCTATAATCTATTTCTTATCGAAAATCCTTCATCTGATCGTACGAGATGAATCCCTCAACCAGTTCGAGTCCATCAGATTTCGATAGCTATTTCGATAGTTATTCCGACAGCTATTTCGATATGGATTTCCACTCGAGCTCCGAAAGCAGAGTAACCGGAATGAATCGATCAATTAGCCATCATCTATTCTGAATGAATTGGAGATAGGTTCGTAGTCGACTTAATCAATGGAAACGCGAAGAAGGCGATCATTTCCACTAACCAAATTCACCTCTTGACAATGAACCTAAAACGTTTACCGGCGAACCTGTTCGAGACACCATTTTCTCTCTCATTTCCAAAGTATCTCATCACGATCATATACTATCTCAGATTCTAAACCTCATTCATCCGCTCGTCCGAACCGACAATCATCCCGGTGTAATAGAAGAAGTTAACGAACTTCGCGCATAAGTTGTAGTCTTGGAAAATATGGTGCAAAACGTACCAGCTTCATCCAAATCACCGGCACCAACAGTACCACCAACAACCCAAATTTCAATATCACATGCCTCAACATCTCAATCTACACCTCGAGTATAATCATCATTCTACATGACATTCTACATCAGTTATCTTCGTTCGACATGGTGATTATGTAATCTCTAATGTTTTAGAGATTATTTATTCTAGTTCCAACTAAAAACTAAATGAGTTTAATATCATGTTAACTCATTAAATTCATGATTACATTTGAAGAAAATATATATGTATATATGTTTTCATAAAGATTGTAATTAAAAATTCTTTTGTACAAACTGTTAATAATAAAAATATTTTAACGGGTAGGTAATACCCGAGGAATATTTAAATTTCACATTAATAAGTTACACTGTATATTCTTCGAATCTGATTCAACAGTTATTCACTATCCTATTTACAACCACCGGGATACTTATCCATTCACCAAAGAATAACTATTTTCATTCAAATTCAATTTCATATTTGAATTTTGACCTATCAGAATCCAACAAGTGGCATAATGAAGAAATAATGGACACAATAAAAATTGATTAGAAACAGACTAATTAACAATATTAAATTTTATTAAGAAACCACGCTAACAAAATCCTAGCTAACTGTTCCTAGCTAACTGTTAATTCCGTATTACATTTTATTTATCGCAATTTATTTATCGCAATTTATATTCTCGCAATTTTATTTATTGTCATTTAATTTCTGTTATTTACTTTACGCACTTTATTTATCGTCATTTAATTTCTGTTATTTATTTTACGCACTTTAAATATCGGGACACGTATACAAGGTTTTGACATATCATATCGACACATCTATATATATTATTTGGAATCACCATAGACACTCTATATGCAGTAATGATCGAGTTCTCTATACAGGGTTGAGGTTGATTCTATAATAATATATATACTTTGAGTTGTGATCGAGTCTGAGACATGTACACGGGTCACGATACGTATTAATTAATTCAAATATTATATATTAAACTATATATGAATGATTGCACTGTCAACTGTGGACTATCGACTGTGGACTAATAACATTGGACAATTAAAATGAATTAAAATATTGAATATAACATATGAAACTAAACAATTCTTCAAGTTTGCCACTTGATTTCGTCTTAAACCTCATTTGTATCTTCACGATTACATTCTGCGTTCAAACTTTTCATGATTCTTGAAAACACCTCAATCGATAGGATGAATCAACCGCACTTCATCTACGGAAGGAAAGATTTATGCATATAGTTATGCACCTGAGAAACTCTCGGCAATTGAGTAAAAGTTCAACACGTAGCCGCGTCAGATCCTTTGGCATTTATTAACAAAAACAACTTTGCGATCCCTTTTCAAAATTAGCCAATTTTGTCACAGCTCCAACAAGTCAACTTCGACTTTTCGTACGAAACAACCTTATTATAACGTTTATATATACGCGTGCTCTTTTATTGTTACCAGGTAACCTTTCGTATTCCATCATATTACCATCAGCGTTTAATCATCTAAAAACACAATTCTCCTGAAACCACCTCGGATTAATAACCGATGATTCAGATATCATAGCATTAAATGCAGAGGAAACATAAAAATGGTAGATGGTCTAAACGGACAAAAGTTTGATGATAAAGAAAGGAGTGTTAGGAACGCTCGATAGAAAATTGGGTATTGAAAAACAGATTGAGTTACCCATGAAGGAGACCAAGGACAAATACAAGGACCAAATCCTATATTCAAAGGATTCAGGTAATTCTGGATCCGTTGAAATCTTTAGAGAATATCTTGCTCCGAAGTCATGTTAAAATCTTGCGGAAAATCTTTCTCCATCAACCGTCGAACTTAGAAATTCCAAAATATCATCATCAATATCTTTGATATTTCTGAGGATATTTTCATAAATATTCTCGTCCGAAATTATATACCTCTTCGTGCTTCCTGTGTATCAATATATTGGAAACATTCAATAGAAAATATAATACCGAAAAGCAGATTATGCGAAACTATGAAGAAAGCCGTGGATAAATCACAAATAATAAGTTTGACTTCAAAGAATCCAAATAATTCAATGTCTGCTAAAGTCTATAGTGAATAACTTGCTCCTTACTCTAAACCCTTGCAGACAATAGTTTCTATCATCCTCTGATCTTAGATATTCTGAGATATTATCGTACCTTTCATTATAAATATCCTCCATATTTCTGGAGATATTTTTATAACTATTCTTATCTGAAATCATTAATCTTTTCGTGCTATCAGTATTACATCATATAGAAACTGTTAGTTTCTATATTCTGTAAATTTTCAAGCTTAAAATATGAATGTTATTGTAGTAATGATGGGAACTGATGCATGAGTTAGTATAATATAATGACACTTGATCAACGTGATTATATTACAGTAAGTCATGCTGAGTTTCTAAATGAAACGTGATGATTCACAGATCATAACGTCATCATGTGCCATGTTACATAACTCTTTCATCCTACTTAACTCCGTAACAAATCAAGAAAATGTATTCTTGATGGTTCTATCTTCTGTGATGTTGATAAATTTGAAAATAAAATCGTGCTATCACGTTCCTTCATGCTTAGAACATTATAATCATTCGAAACTCTATATCTATAAATTCTAGACCATTATTCGCTTGACTTGAAGTCGGGAAGAGAAAACAAAAGCATAGAGCTTTGAAATATAAGGGAGAATATAAAGTCCGATAACAACACATAAATTACAAACCGTGTATATCAATGTTTATCGCAACATAAAGACACGGGAGAATTAAAAACATTATAATCCTGAGGGCGAAGTAGAAGAAAGCAGATTCCTCTGGTGGAAGTTGGAAAAGGAGAATGATTGTTGCGATAGTAAGGATGAGGACAAGGATCAGAACTGGATTAATCATTTTCAGAATCTTTTGGATGTATGAACTAAGAAAGAAAGTATAAGAATGGTGAGAATAATGGAAAGGAAGAGCTTAATTTATACTGGAAATATCAGACGTAGTAATCGGGGCAGATCACCGTATTTAATTAAAGAGATCTTAATTTCCATAAATCCCGAAGAATCAGATTTTATAGATCTTCAAGATTTTCTTTAAATCCCTTAAATTCCGGAATTCAACCAAGGCAATGTCAAAAGTTAAGACGCGCCTTATTTTCTAAATTCAAACCTGACTACGTCAAAAGTTAAAAACAAATCTTTGTTTCTCATTTCATCCTTTTGTGAATAGCTTCATTCGCACTCTTCGAATAATCGAATTATTTTTATCCATATTACTCAATGATGATAAAACTCAAGTTATCAACTCATATTCGTCAGGAAAACATATTTATTGTTAGCTATGACGACCTCACTCAAATTTCGGGACGAAATTTCTTTAACGGGTAGGTACTGTGATGACCCGGGAATTTCCGACCAAATTTAAACATAATCTTATATGATTCGACTCGATAAGCAAAGTCTATTAAACCGAGTCTCATTATGTTTGAACTATTTCATGATAACATTTGACCTTTAACTATTTCCGACGATTCACGAACCTTTAATTGTAACTAAGAATGTAAATATAAATAATTATATTTAAAACTAATTATATTAGTATTAATGAACTATTAAGTAATTTTGTTATTATAAAAGATAACATTTAATAACTAAAGATTTTCATTTTGAATATATATAGTAAGTATATTGTATATAAATGATTCAAACATATTTTACCAACGTTATCAAAATATTAAATGTACAATGTTATACTTTGTAGTTAATTGTTTAATATACATAATTAATCATCTACTCAACATTTAAAACATGATTTTATATATATGGTAGTATACATATATACATAAATATAACTATATATATATGATTTTATACATAATTATTATATTATGTATATGTAGAAATTTATAATATATCTATGATAAAATAATGTACTATTTTAATAAATATATATAATACTTACATATATAAAAAATTTATATTTTTTCATAATTACATACATAAGTATAATATAATTAGTATGTAAATAAATATTATAATATATTTATATTAAAATGCATAAATATATAATATTCAGTATATGTTACAATACATATTACATAATTATTAAATATTACATAATAATAGATGATATTAATAAATTAAATTTAAATACAAATATAGTTGTTGTAGTAATGTTATTTGTATCGTCAAATATCAATATTTGTATTCATAATATCACTTTATATCATATAAAGATGAAATTGGATGTATAAATTAGATTATTATTACTAATATTATTATTATCGATAAAATATTAATATTATCATAATTAGTATGGTATTATTATTATTATTATTATTATTATCATTTTTACAATTATTATTATCATTAATATTATATTTATCATTATTATTAATTTTATTAATATTATTAGATATTAATAGTATTGTTATTATATATTATTATTATTAATTAAAAAAAAAGTAGGGATCTATATTATACGCGTGACCTCTGTATCCTTTATCTCTATTATTATTATTTTTTTTGTTTCTTTCCTGCTCCCAACTCGTGAACCTGTGTTGACATTTTCTCCATTTTTTATCAACCGATCTCTATTATTACAACATGATTATGTATAATTGCAAATCAAATAAAAAGGAAATCCAATGGGATTAAAGAGCACAGCGATTTTTTTTTTTTCTTCTTCTCTGCACGCTCCAATTTTTTTTTCTCTTAATTCAATTTCGAATAAAGTTTCAAAATCTAAAAATGCAGAAAGGTTAGAAATCTTTCTTTGAATCTATCTGCAAAATCTCAACTCTCAAATCTTTATATCGATCTTGAATTTTGAAGTCAAAGTTTAGTTTAAAAAAAGTCAACAATTGTTCTTGAGACAAATTCGCGTTCGTGTATATGTTTCTGATCAAATTGACGATTCCAGTAGTTTTTATACATGTTTAGAAAACTATTTCGTGTTATAAACATTATCTATAATGTTATCTATTACGAAATCAATTTTTTTTGTTTTGTTCCAAGAACCGACGCTGCAGTAGGCCTTTAGTATTTTTTTTTTTTTTTTTTTATTTTAGAACCCAAATTTTTTTTTTTTCTGTAATGTTTTGAAGCTTTAAAGGGAACCCCGATTTTTTTTTTTTTGGTTATTGATGTTTTGTTGAATCCATGAGACTTGTGGAGAAGAAGAGGAATAGAAGAAAAACAGTTTATATATAAAATTTAAATTCGATATTAGTACAGAGAATCAGAATTGGTGGGATGGTCGAGAGTGTTTGCGTGTGAGCATGTGGTCACGAGATCGAGTCCAGAGGACGGTAGTTTTTTTTTGAAACTCTTTTCATATGAGGTAGTTTTCTTTTCTAATTTTATTATTGTTATTATATATTAATTATTATTAGTATTATTATTATTATTGTGATTGTTTTGATTGTTATTGTTATTGTTATTATTAGTATCATACTTGTTATCATATTTGAAAGTATTATAGACATTACTATTATTATTATGATAGGTTTAATAATATTATTATTAGTAATAAACTTATCATTTTAGTATTTTATCATCATTAGGATTATGATTATGATTATCATTATTATTATTATGAAGGAAATAAAAATATATTATTATCATCAATATTAGAATTTGTACCGGTTTATAAATAATAGTATCATCAGTACATTTACAATTAATAATATCATATTTATCAGTATCATCATTAATATTTACTAGTATTATTATGATTATCATTTATCATTTTATAAATATTAGAACCCTTATTATTAACATAAGTATGGTATTAGTATTAATATTATTTTAGAGTTATTATTATTAGTATCATTAACAGTTATCATTTTTATTTTTTTTTTGCTATTAGTATTATCATTATTAATAAAATTATTATTATTATTAGTAAATCATTATTATCTAAATTATTATTTTAACAAATAAATCTTTTGTACACTATATATATACTTATGGTATATACTAGGATTGTATTAATAATTCACATAACAAACTAATAAAATTTCATAAATACAATACTAACCACAAATATATGTATATAAATATATTAATGTCACTATTTATATAAACGTAAATCATTATAGATATATATACATAAAATAGATATATATATATAAAATATAACTTAAAATATAATATAAGTATACGTTTTAAAATAAAGGTTAGAATAAATTCTACAAAACTATAATATATAAATAATACATATTAATAAATGAAATTTTGTAACTTACATTATACGTATTAATATATACACAATTGATATAGGTTCGTGAATCCGAGGCCAACCCTGCATTGTTCAATGACGTCATATGTATTTTTACTACAAAATACAGTATCGTGAGTTTCATTTGCCTTTTTACCCTTTATATTTTTGGGCTGAGAATACATGCGCAACTTTTATAACTGTTTTACGAAATTGACACAAGTACGTGAAACTACATTCTATGGTTGGATTATCGAAGTCGAATATGCCCCTTTTTATTAAGTCTGGTAATCTAAGAATTAGGGAACAGACACCCTAATTGACGCGAATCCTAAAGATAGATCTATCGGGCCCAACAAGCCCCATCCAAAGTACCGGATGTTTTAGTACTTCGAAATTTATATCATGTCCGAAGGAGGATCCCGGAATGATGGGGATATTCTTATATATGCATATTGTTAATGTCGGTTACCAGGTGTTCAATCCATATGAATGATATTTTTGTCTCTATGCATGGGACGTATGTTTATGAGAAATGGAAATCTGAAATCTTGTGGTCTATTAAAATGATGGAAAGGATTGTTTAAGTTAAACTAATGAACTCACCAACCTTTTGGTTGACACTTTAAAGCATGTTTATTCTCAGGTACGAAAGAAATCTTCCGCTGTGTATTTGCTCATTTTATAGATATTACTTGGAGTCATTCATGGCATATTTCAAAAGACGTTGCATTCGAGTCGTCGAGTTCATCAAGATTATTATCAAGTCAATTATAGTTGGATATATTATGAAATGGTATGCATGCCTGTCAACTTTCGATGTAATGAAAGTTTGTCTTTTCAAAAACGAATGCAATGTTTGTAAAATGTATCATATAGAGGTCAAGTACCTCGCGATGTAATCAACTGTTGTGAATCGTTTATAATCGATATGGACTTCGTCCGGATGGATTAGGACGGGTCTTCACAATACAACCCATGCGTGAAATCTCCACCAAATGCAGCTGAGCAAGCTTTTACCTATAATACGCATATAGGTATACAAACAATTAACATACATTCTCTACGAGAGAATTCGACTCCAACACCCTTTACCAAGGGATTCTATCTAACTCAACAACCCGCCCATTTAGGCACCTAAAAAGGACTTCACCAATTACCACTACGGGTGGTAATTCTAACCCATTCAAACAAGTACTCACAAACACTTAATGCACTTGATCTTGCAAAATCAACCCATAAGTGCAACTCGACCTAAATTGCACTTAACCACTAAAACAAGTCAAGTTCGACCCATAAGCACCATTACTAGTGATTATGTCATAAAATCACCCATTTAACACTTAACACCAATATTTTACTTCCATTGACCAAATTAGGTTTAACTCACTTTGACTTGTCAATTTACACCCAAAGTACCTACAATCACTAACAACTAGTGATTGTATCTCAAAATCATCATTTGACACCAAACTTCAATAACACTAGACCCATTTCAACACAAAACCCATTTTAACCCACATTAGGGTTTTCACCCAAAAATCAAGTCAACACAACACCAAAATCACTAGTACACAAGTGTTCTAAGGTTTAACCAACACATGCAAGACTCAAACTTACAATTTCATCAATCGAAACCCTAAGTCAACCATTTAGGCTTACTTACATGAATCTTACCCAAATCCCCCAAATTTCACAATAAATGGGTTTATAACACTAACTAACACAAACCCTAACTCAAACAAGAATCAAACACTACAATTCGGATTAGGGTTTACCTCAAGCACCAAAACGAGCTCTAGTAGCTAGAAACACCAACAAGCACCAAGAACCACTCCAAATTTGGGCAAAAATCACCACCTTCATCACCATTTGAAGCTTCCTCTCTCTAGAACTCTCCTCTCTCTCTCTCTAAGATGGGATGAGAGAGTTGTGGATGTGAAAGTGATCCAAAAGTGGATCTAAAACTGATATTATGGCCTCACATCCGTTCTCAAGTGAAAAGACACAAATACCCCTTCTTATTGAAATTCCAACAGCTGGCCCGTCAGACCATTTGGACGGCGTCCAAAATGGCTGGACGGCGTCCCATCTTTCTTTGGTGGACGGCGTCCCAAAGTCTGGAAGGCGTCCCACTGAACTGAGACTAAAACTGAAACAGCAACTTCTTTCAGGGACTGAAATTGTCTGAGTCTGATTCTGATGTAAATTCTGAAAATGCATAAGTGTTAGGTAGACTTTTAGTGGCGCTTTCTGATGTACACATTTACTGACACTTTCAGGAACATTTTCAGATGCACAAAATTCAGGATCTTACATTTCATTGGCTTGCAACTTGATGCATTCAATAGCTTCGTGTTTTGTCCTAAATACAATTTACTCTTTGTCACATCCAACACCTGTTTTTCTTGCTGCCTTAATTCCATTAACTTCCTCTTTCTGTCCCCTTAAATTTTGATGATGCGCATAACTGCACAAGCGCTATGCACACATCACACATGGGAAGCATGTGGTTACAGGTGCTATTTAATGGGTAAATTACTAGCGTAAGGCGAATAGAAAAAAACAACCTAAGGCAGGTTGCAGCTGGAATAACCATCAGCACGCGAATAACACGGCGCGAACTCGACGGGCGCATAAAAGAACAAGTATAAGCTGAATAAGACAGAGAGCATTATGAATGGCCGACAGGATCCCCACAACGTACGAATAACCGAAACTGGTAGGACATCACGATGCAGCAGGACATCACTATCATCATCTTCATTTTGTTCGTTTTCGATGCTATTCTCAACATAACAGTCACTATCATCATCCAAACTTAAAACTACCTTATTAGTCTCAACAGGATTCAAAGTATTGTCCAACTTGGGTTCTTCCTTTTCAATAAACAAACTTATTTCCCTATTTAAACCAACATGTTGCTTTAATTTGATAACGCCAGTTTCACTCCCTAATGGTTCTAATCCATAATCTAAATTTGTATCAAGTATACAAAAATGGTAATACATCCTAGTATTGCAATTAATCATAACCAAGATCCTCCACCATTTTAGTTACCTCATTAACAGAAAATGTATCACCTGCAACTAAGTCGAAATACGTAATCTTACCATTCACATAATCCCTACATGGAGTATTATTGAAATGCCCACCATGATGTAATTTAATTGTAAACAGTCCAGGATATTATTTGTAAACAAAATAACAATATATATGACCGACTTCAATGTAGCAGTAGAAGAACGATATGGATGATCGAGTTCAGTGTAACTGTAGAAGCAGGAAAAAAAAACATGAAGAACAAGAAATCTTACCATAAATATTGTTGACATCAAAGTCGTTTAATTCGTTTCGCATAGTATATAACCTTGTATCCGTTGTTCTTACAGTTTGTATGAATGCTCGAGTGCAATTGTAGATGGGAAAATCAAACGTCCAAAAACTACTCATGTGAGGGATTAACCCCAAAGTATAAACGGACGTTATCAGCTAGTATCAATCACGTAACTTAATCAAAATGTAGGTATCAACTCTGAAAAATAAAAAGTTTAGGTGTTGTCATGTATTTTAAAAAAAACTACGAGTACTAATGGCTTAATTTTTCCTAATGATAAATAAATACATTGCAGACTTTAATCACGCCAAGTAACTCCACTCTTCCAAAATAATATATCCTGATTTTGTCCTGTTCGATCGGAATAAGGTATCTGATCGAGACCACTGCTAATTCAGTTCATTATATATCACTCAGTAAAATATATATATAATATAAATAAAAAAAAATTAATTTAAATAATTAAAAATTAAATTAAATAATTAAAATTATATTTAACCTATTTATATTTATATTTATATATCTAATACTACTCATTGATTGATAATTGTGATCTAATTCTCAGAATCAAAGCCTCAAAGGCAATGTCATCAGTGGAGTGGTCAAACGTGATACTAGTATCAGCATCAGAGGATGAAGAAGCTGCTTCTGCTGCTAGTGATTCATCGAATCCTACAAGCGCGGTGTTATTCGTAGGGATCTCATTAGTGTTAGGAATCGCATCAAGACATTTACTTCGAGGAACTCGAGTTCCGTACACAGTCGCTTTGCTAATTCTCGGCATCGCTATGGGTTCATTAGGTCACACTTTTCACCTTCCTTTACTTTATTTCAATTTTATTGTAATTTTAATTTCTCAGTTTACCTGAATCTTGTCTATAGATGTTGAATTCTCAAGTCCTTGTAAAGTTGTAGATAGAGTAGTAGTATATAAGTGAATCTCATGTGAAGCAATTTCAACTGAATTATAATAAAGTGTAAAAGTTGATCTACTTTAGTTTAAAAATTGAGTACAGTAGGTGTCTATTGAGTTTATCATTTGGAGGAATCAAATCAAAGCATGATTAATTAATATGTATTTTATTGAATAATACTTTAGAATAAGAATCTTTTCAAGGCAAAAAGAGTCTGCATTTAAGAATAATGCTGCTAATACTCAAAGCATGATCATCTTCTTCATTATTACATTATTAAGCTCAGTAAATTAGTGGCAATAGAGTTTACTAATCACTTTTACTGCATTTAAGTTATTTATTTATTTTTTTTTAATTATAATTTCTGCTCAAGGAAATGACCCCTGTATTTCAGATATTTTTACAAGTGAACAAATGAAGTGGTTTAAATAGGTCGAAGCTTGTGAGCTCAGATGTAACTGTCTGTGAGCATATAGTAGCTAACATTGTGCAATGCCAGTAAATTTTATGTTGTGTATGTACAGACTTGTTTTGAGTATATTAGTATAATTTTTTTTTTATTCAATAAAGAAGCTATATTTACAGGTTACAAAAATGTGTTTTCAGTATTGATTAAACTACAATAAGCTTTGTTAAGACAAATCTCTCATTCCCTTATAAGTGATTCTGTTTTACTATTTTACGAATCTTATATTGGGTATATATTTCATTAAAGAGGTCATGGTTCAAACATTATTGAGATAGGCTTTATACACATCACTTAACGATGATATACTCACACTGTTGAGATGTTACATATTCAATTAAGATAGAAAAGATTGTTGAGTACACTACATCGTGTGATATCTCAACTCAAGGTACAAGTAAATAGATATATGATTTCTGGACTGAATACGTATACACCCGATATTTAAATTTGGTCTAGATATGAACCAAATAAGATATCATGTGGGAGTTTTAGTTTTAGGGTACTTCCATAAAATACAAACGTATATAAAAGCTTCTTTTTAAATTGCTAAAATTATTTGATTATAGTAATTGTGTTCTTTTCTTAAGTCAAAAGATATTTATTCTGCAGAATATGGAACAAGCCATCGGTTAGGAAAGGTTGGTGATGGAATCAGGATATGTAAGTAAAATCAACTTCATTACTTATGATGAATTACAGATTCAGTGCATCTTTTTTTTTTTTTTGGCACATCTTTTAGTCACAAATATGTTTAATATGCAGGGGCAAATATTGATCCTGATCTTCTGTTAGCTGTTTTTCTTCCCGCTCTTCTTTTTGAAAGTTCATTTTCAATGGAGGTGCATCAAATTAAGGTTAGTTCTATACTTTGGTTACTATTGAGAGCTATATTGATACTCATTATCAGGTATCAGCATTTTAAGCATATTTTTTTTTTTTTTTGGTCTCCACATGTGCTGACTGGAATTCATTGATTATGTGATCAAACATTAGATTCTCTTTTTATTACAACCGTGTTTGGATTTTAAAATATCAAGGTAGTTTTGTTATGATGTATTGCTATAAAGGTAAGACTGTTGTTTTATCATAAAAAAATGTCACCTTTATGTCTTTGCAGAAATGTATAGCACAAATGATAATTCTTGCTGGGCCTGGGGTTTTAATATCCACATTCATTCTTGGTGCAGCCTTGAAGGTATACTTGCATACTTTATTTTGGAATTTATTTTATTTTTTATTTTATTTTTGTTTATGATGTAAACGTTTAATTCTTTCCAACAATATTTGAACACATAACTGCAGTTAATTTTTCCATATGACTGGAACTGGAAAACATCGTTGCTGCTTGGAGGACTTTTAAGTGCTACCGATCCTGTTGCTGTTGTAGCTTTATTAAAAGAGCTTGGTGCTAGCAAAAAATTAAGTACCATTATTGAAGGAGAATCATTAATGAATGATGGGTATATGTTAAATATTAAATATTAAATATTTTTGTTTCTCGTTCTAGAATCTCATGAAATAAAAGTTCCTATGATGTGTAATTAAGATTAAGATTTATTTATTCACAATCACAAGCTGCATTATTTATGTTCAGGACGGCAATCGTTGTGTATACACTTTTTTTCCGAATGGTAACTGGATCAACCTTCAGCTGGGGGAGTATCATTAAGTTCTTAGCAACGGTATCACTTGGAGCGTAAGTGTTCTTTTATTAAATCTGTAACATCTTGGTCAGGGCCAGATATTGGGGCGTGCAAGGTGTGCGGTCGCACAGGGCCCAACATCTGTAGGGGCCCAAAAAAAATTAGCCTAACATTATATACCTAGGTTCATTTGTTAATACAATCGTTATTTTAATTGATCTTAGTACTTTTGACTTTATTAGTATTATTGAACTTATTATTTTTTTTGAAAAAATTTCGTATATAAAGGGCACATTTTTGGTTAAACAGGGCCCATAAATTTAACAGGACGACCCTGATCTTGGTTATAGTTTGTTTGATAAAGTTATTTGTTTGGTCCAGTGTAGGAATTGGTATTGCATTCGGTCTGGCGTCTTATTTATGGCTTGGGTTTATTTTCAATGATACAGTGATTGAAATTACGTTGACTCTTGCTGTGAGCTACCTTGCTTATTACACGGTATGTTATCTCTTAAACTCACAAAGCTACATATAATTCTGTTATACTTTTCATGGTAGCAAATTTCATTATTTTGCAAAGTTGGATACCTAAATTTGTAAGAAATGAATGTTACTTCACATCCTATAATTCAATTGCACTAAATTTAAATAGGCTTGCAGCAATTTTCACGCATGTCTTTAGTTGCTAGTATGTTGATAGATAATCTTGTATCATGATTTCATATCCTTGGATCTCATAGTGCTTTCTTAAAGGTAATGAAGACCTAGGATGAATATATGGCTTTAGAAAGTATTTTTTATTTGTTTTGAGTGAGGGGTATGGTTTTATTACGTTAGAAATAACATTTGATTTCTATATATACATGTTCTTTATGTTAATTTACATATTTCTCTTGTGATAGTCTCAAGAAGGTGCTGATATTTCTGGAGTATTAACAGTGATGACGTTGGGAATGTAAGTTGAATTTCATCAACAGTCCTCCATATAGTGAATGTATACTAATTTGAATAAGGAAAAATTTTGAACAGGTTTTATGCTGCTGTTGCTAGAACTGCTTTCAAAGGTGAAGGACAACAAAGCTTGCATCATTTTTGGTATTTTTTTTATCTGTTTGTTTTGTTTTGAAAATAGGAATGAACTCTAATCTCAAAGGATGTCACAGGGTCTAAATAGTCGAATATTTATCCTTTTTAATGATTTCATTAAAGCAGGGGTAACAGATGTCATCTTTTAAACCTTCAGTATATTTTAAGAATTTTACTTGTCTTTTTAGCGGTTTTAAAAGGTTACACAATTTTATGATAAATAAAGTTTGGTAAACTCTTGTATTTCGTCATCTTTATTTGAATTGAAAAAAATAAAGAAAGTAGTACGGAGTACTAGCAAACAAAAAAATAAAGAAAGTAGTAACCGAACTTTGTATTTTTACATAAACCATCTGCTTCAGCCGACTTGCTAAATATATTAGTATGCATTTTTTTTTTTTATCTACAGAGAATGTTTTTATTTACATATCAAGATATGGGGACCTCGAACTATGATTATTAAAATAGAGGATAGTTCTAGGTGTCTTTCATGTTACTAACCATTTTGCAATTGCGTATATCAGTCTTCCTTTATAAAGTTATAGTTATAGTTATAGTTATACCTTGCCACACATCTGTCTAAAGGCCTTGTAAAAAGATTCTTAAAAATTGAACACATTTTAGGATGACCACTGAAATCATGTAATAATGAAGTGACTCCCATCTATTAGCAATATACAAATGTTACTTATTTTAAACTATTATTATCAATTATCAATTTATCAATACTACTTAAAGCACAAGTAGTATAACTGTCCAATATACCCAGGTATAGGTATCACCTCTGCAGCACTTAAATTATTAAAAACTGGAATCAATAGCTTATGGGTCAATACCCCGTATACTTGTTCTAGTTGTTAAGTCACATTTATCGTATTCTTTCAACGTGCATGAGTGCAAATTCTTTGTAATACTCTTTAAGGCCATTCCCGTGTTGAACTGCAGGGAAATGGTAGCATATATCGCTAATACACTAATCTTCATCTTGAGGTATGCGTTCTCGGAATAAAAACTTCATGTTTAACATTATTTTGATATGAAAGATAAGGGGAAAATGCTATGGTTCTTATTATCCTTTGTGTGTAGTGCTTGAACTATTAAAAATAAATAAATCATTTAATTTTTGTGTGCGTCAGTGGAGTAGTCATAGCTGAAGGTATACTTGGAGGTGACAGCATTCTCAAACATGAAGGTAAACACTTCTTACATTTTCTTCTCATTTCTTTATCTTCTTTTGTTAATAAATGTTAATAAATGATTTACATATATTGCATTGGCATGGAAATAAATGATTATGTGTGACACAGAAAGTGCTTGGGGCTACCTTATCCTCCTTTACGTTTTGCTACAACTTTCGCGGGCCATAGTAGTTGGATCATTATATCCATTTCTGCGTTATTTTGGTTATGGCTTGGATTGGAAAGAAGCTACTGTACTTATCTGGTCTGGTCTAAGAGGTGCTGTTGCATTGTCACTTTCTCTGTCGGTTAAGGCAAGTTATCCTTTTATATATGTAGAAGAAGTTTAAGAAATGCATATATCTGAACCCTGAAATTGCTCCTTAATTTATAAATTTATTAATGTTTATGTTCCTTGCGAACTTTCCCAATACCATGTTCGTAAATTTTGTTTTGTAATGGTTCTTAAAACATGGACCTTTTTGATTAAGTTACGATACTTAGTTGCTATAGGATAGGAATGTGTCTAGCACTCTAATGTTTTTTTTTAAGGAAGCTGTTTTTGTTCCTATTCTTATTCATACACGCAGTAGGACTTCATATGAAAGTTCTCACAAGTTGTTTATCATAATGGTTTTTAAAACGTATACAACAACAACAACAACAACAACAACAACAACAAAACCCAATACCACCTGAGTGGTGTATGGGGGAGGTGAGATGTAGACAATCCTTCCCCTACCCGAGAATAAAAACGGGTCATTTCACCACCCAGAAAAGTAGAGAAAGTCATCCCTGTCTTTCTTCGACGGATAAAGAGATTGCTTCCGAGTGGACCTCCGGCCAAAAAGTAGGAAATTTGTTTTTTTTAAATAAAAACTAAGAAATAGTAGGGAAAAAAAAATAGTAAGGATAAAAATAAAAATAAAAAAGAAAATAAAAATAAAAATAAAAATAAAAAAGAAAATAAAAATGAAAATAAAATAAAGACGCCATGAAAATGGTAGAATCAGATTTTCATGGGTTTAAAAGTCTGCCTGAAATTCAATTTAAAACGTATACTTTTTACTTAAATTACGATCCTTAGTTGCTACAGGATAGGAATGTGTCTAGAACTTAACGCTTTTTTAAAGGAAACTGTTTTCGTTCCTATTTATATTCGTGCACACAGTAGGATATGTGGTTCCAGTCACCTATACATCTTATTTCCTGCTTCAGGTATTCTTGCTCTGCACAAAATATTATTTAAGCCATACTTGTAAACGTCGCTAGGCAGGATCTTGTTGGGACTAGTCGGCCGTTGACCAACTTTGACTGATTTTAACCCGTTGACCAGCGACTTTGACAGACTTGGGCTTAGTCGGAACGAACTGGGCCCCAAATCCGACTAGTCAGCCAACTTTTTCAACCCTAATTTATGCTTCAACATCTTTGATGTTTTATTGTACTAATTAATACCTTGTATTTTATTTTCAGCAATCAAGTGACACATCAGTGTACATTACTCGCGAAACAGGGACTCTGGTACTCCCTTTTAGAATTTTGCATATCTACATTGTTATATCACCACATCCTACATGTTACATTTGATCCTTTGGAAATAAAGTGTGTATGGAGAGATTTATGAATGAGCTAAATTAAATACTTTCCCCGTCCCAAATTATAGGTGTCTATCGTCCTCTAGGCAAACAACTCAGTTTGAGGAACGATCAGTTATTAGTTATTACACTTTTTAATGGCCAAATGTCCATTATACCTTTACAAAGTACACATTTTTCTGATGCATTTTTGAAAATGAGTAGCTAAAGGTAGAATGGAATATTCTTTTTAGATCAAACCAAAATAAAAGGTGGACTTTTATCTTAGGTTGAATGGAGCATCATCAGATTCTTTGTTTCTTTGTGCAGTTTGTATTCTTCACGGGTGGAATTGTGTTTCTTACTCTCATTGTAAATGGATCAACTACTCAATTTCTTTTACGGATGCTAGGTATGGATAAGCTATCGTCGGCGAAGGTATGCTGTATATACTATGCATGAGGACATTGTTATGTGCCCTACAAGTGCAAATATACTCTTCTAGTAAATTGTTTCATGTAATCTTCTATCATGTTACTCTTGCTGTATATATCTATATATTTTCATCTTTTTTTGTAGAGACGTATACTTGAGTACACAAAATATGAAATGATGAGCAAAGCATTGGGGGCTTTTGGTGATCTTGTAGATGATGAGGAACTAGGACCTGCTGATTGGCCTACTGTAAAGAAATACATCACATGTTTGCATGACATTGAAGGAGAACGCACCCATCCTCATGATACATCAGATAATGATAACAATGTTGAAAACATGCATCTATCTGATATACGTATACGCTTTTTAAATGGTAAACAACTTCATTCATATAACATATGTTACATGTCTTTCTGTAATCTCTTTCTAAATGGTTAAGTCTTTTTAATGTTAGGTGTGCAAGCTGCTTATTGGGTGATGTTGGAGGAAGGAAGGATCACCCAAGCAACAGCAAACATTTTAATGCAATCAGTAGATGGAGCACTTGATCTGGTTTCGTCTGAACCGTTATGTGATTGGAATGGGTTGAAAGCGAATGTTCATTTTCCTAATTATTATAAGTTCCTACAAACAAGTAGATTTCCCCGCAAGCTTGTAACCTACTTCACAGTTGAAAGATTGGAAATGGGATGTTATATATCTGCTGCCTTTCTCCGTGCCCATAGGATTGCACGACAACAACTACATGACTTCATTGGTATTCACTCTTGACATTGGAAGTTAATATGTTGCTCAAATATGATTTCTTATAAAAAAATATGTATATGTAATATACCTGGCAAACGGGTCGAGATGGGTCGGGTTGGGTCAAAGATCAAATGGGTTTGACCCAAACGCACGTTGAAAAACGCGCCTCGAAATCGCATGTCGAAATCAAATCTTTTGAAGTAAACCCATTTGGACCCATTTGTGTCTTCAAGTAATTTTCTATTATGTGATTTTGGACCCATTTGGGTCTTGAAGCAATTTTTTGATATTATGTGCTTGGACCCATTGGGTCTTCAACCAATGGACCCATTTTTGAAGCTTTGGGTCTTGTTTGCCAGGTCATTATGTATGTATGTGTGTGTATATCATCATATAGTTGGGATAAGATAAAAAGGGTTTATAAGATACAAAATCGTACTGCAGGTGATAGTGAAATTGCTTTGGCAATAATTAACGAGAGTGAGACGGAAGGAGAGGAAGCAAAATCGTTCCTGGAAGATGTTCGTGTTACATTTCCACAGGTTAGTAAAAAGAACACGTTTTGTGATATTCTACATTTATGAACTTGTTCCTGCGTCGAATGTTCTTGAGAAAGAATACATTACGTTAACTTTTTTGGGTACATTGATGATGATGTTTTAGGTTTTACGTGTTTTGAAAACAAGGCAAGTGACATATTCGGTGCTCAATCATCTAATTGAATACGTTCAAGATCTTGAGAAGTCTGGATTACTAGAGGAAAAGGAATTGGTTCATCTTCATGATGATGTTCAGGTATTCGTCCTCACAAATATGTCTGTCATTTTGCCTTTAGTGGATTTAAGGTCTAAGAAAGTTATTAAGTTATTTATATTATAATACAGACTGACTTGAAGAAGCTTCTACGCAATCCTCCTTTGGTCAAGATTCCAAAAGCACACGATCTGATTAGCGCCAATCCTCTGTTGGGCGCACTTCCGTCATCTGTGCGTGACCAAATTGTGGGGTCCACAAAGGAGACAATGAAACTACGTGGTGTTGCCCTTTATAAGGAGGGATCCAAACCAAATGGCTTTTGGCTCATTTCTAATGGTGTGGTGAAGGTAAAGATTGATGTGCGGTATTTACTAACACATTTGTAAGAAACATGTGCCAATTAAGTATTACTCCTAGTTAGTATGTGATAAAAGGTAGCAAACGCGAAGTTAGGTAACTGGTAGTTTAGCATGTGTCAACATGATAAGTTTTGCTACTTGTTGAAATGGGGTTCGTTTACCAGAAAAACTTTAAGTTTAATGTGTTTATGAATAGTTAGGACTGCTAATATGATAAAAGAATAAGCTATATGATCCCAGTAACTACTTATCTCTTTTGAGTAGTTAAGATTATTTGGAGGTAATAAGTATTAGAAGTATACCGTGAACATATTTCGACGCATTTGACCCGTTCAGTTTGAGCTATTTAAAAAAAAAAAAAAAAAAAAAAAAAAAAAAAAAACTCAAATCAACCAACTTTGGCCCATTTTCACTTTCAGCCAATGTTACATGTTCTTATATGAGCATAATTTGTTGGTTTTACTTTTACTACTTGACCCATTGAAGGCAAACCATAATCTGAATTGACCCATTCATATGTTAATGGTTTGAAATTTCCACCTCTATTATATAACCAAATAACATGTTCTCTATTTTGTCTGACAGTGGACAAGCCAAAGAATAAGAAACAAGCACTCGTTGCATCCAACATTTGCACATGGAAGTACTTTGGGGTTATACGAAGTGCTGATTGGAAAACCTTACTTATGTGACATTGTTACTGATTCTGTCGTGCTCGGCTTCTTCATTGAAGCCGAAAAGATACTCAACGTACTTGGAACTGATCATGCAGTTGAAGATTTCTTATGGCAGGTAATGTGAAAATCTAACTTACTATGTTTGGATAACATGCACATAGCAACAACCAAATACATTTTCTGATTTGTCTTTTGGAATTGTATCTCTTGTATTAGCAATAATCAGTTCATTCATGTTTGGATAAAATGATTATGCATGAAACCAAATAATCATTTTTTTTACTAGAGTTTCTTAAAAGCTATACAAGCTGCAACAATGATTAATGGGTAAAAAATTAGCTATCGCCCTTTCTTATACCTAATATATGCTACATTTACTCCCATCTCACTAGCATTATTGCAGAACATTACTCGGCGAGTACTTGATTTTTGCAAGGCGGGCAAGTACTTGGCCAGTCTTGGTCAAAAGCGGTCAAAGTTGGTCAAAATTTGGTCTCAAAAGATTACTCGGGAAATTGGCCAAAACTCGGGATTACTCGAACAATCGGTCGAAATGGTCAAAACCTGGTCAAAGTCAAACTTAGTCAACATACGTGTACTCCCTTAAAAATTCCGGACCGAGTACTCCTCGAGTAGCGATTTTTGCAACCTTGCTCTCTAGCTGCATCTCCTTTTTTTGAGAAGAACGTCCATTTTTGGTCAATTTAAAAGTAAAATTTTTATAACAAAACGGGAATAAAAGCTGTGACATGAGCAATAACTCACAATTGAACCTTATTTTGGTTACAGGAAAGCTCAATTATACTCTCAAAATTGTTGCTTCCTCATATATTTGAGAAAATGACAATGCATGAGTTGAGGACCCTCGTGGCAGAAAGATCCACGATGAGCACCTATTTAAGTGGAGAAAGTTTTGAAGTACCTCAAAATATGATTGGTTTTGTATTAGAAGGTTTCGTGAAACCACAGGGTACGTTAGAACTTATCACTGCACCAGCTGCTTTATTTGCTTCATATGCTGACCGCAGTTTCCGAACATCAGAAATAGCAGGTAATCTACACTCTATTTGTAACATTTACATTTTTGGAATTAGTTTAATCCCATTATTGACCTTACTATTATCAAGGTTGCAAAACTCCCAACTAGGGAGTACTCGGATGTTGACCAAGTTTGACTTGCACCGACTTTTACCGAGTTTTGACTTAGGCGCTGTTTTTTTTTTTTTTTTTAAGATGCTTTTGTCTGAAGATCTGCGGACCACGTTGTAAAAAAAGATGTGACCTGAAGGTCTGTATGCTGAATATTAAAGACTGTTTGTTTTTATGTTTGCAAAATAACTTAATCATGTCTGCAACATTTAGAAGCACATTTCTAAGTCTGCGAGGTTATAGACAGAATAAGACATTATTTTATCATATGTATTCAGAAAAACAAATAGTCTGCAGTAAAAACGTCTGCATGCACGCATACATAACACATAATAAGATCTGCAAACTGAAAAACAAACGACACCTTAGTTTTGATCAATTTTGACCAATCTTCTATGTAATCCCGAGTTTTGACCGATAATTTTCCGAGTTATCTCGAGTTTTGACCAAGTTTGACCAAGTACTTTCCAAGTTGCAAAAATACTCCCCGAGTAATTTCAATTTCTGCAACACTGACTAATATAGTGCTGTATATTATATATTTTCAATCATTGAAACAATATAAATGGCTGATTAGTTTAATGTTTTTGGTTTGTTGATGATGATGATGATAAGGTGCAAGCTTTTCTCATCATGCATCATCATACATAGTTGAGACAAGGGCAAGGGTGATCATGTTTGACATGGCTGGATTTGAAGCTAATAGAACCCTTCAAAGGAGGACTTCTTCATTGATATCACATGGTGGTGATAACCCTACAAGATCCCCAACCCGAGAACATAGCGGGCTAATGAGTTGGCCCGAACGCCATTTTAGATCTAAACAAAATCTTGAACATCCCAACAATGTTGATCAACCTGGTAACAATTTTTCTGCCCGGGCAAAGCAACTAAGCATGTATGGCAGCATGGTACGTCTTTCTTTTTAGATGTATTCTTCATTTTTAAGTAGTTAATTTTCTCACTTAAAAAGCTGACTGCATTTATTTGATTAATCAGATATCTAATGAAAGACAAAGCTTCCGTACGTCTCCAAATGGACGACCAAAGCCACTGACATCTCCAAATGGACAACCAAAGCCACCGAGGAAGCCATCTCATAGCAGATCTTATCCAAGGGTCCCAACCATAGAGACCCGCCGGCTCATTTCGGTGAAATCGGAAGGGTCTACAACAGTGAGAAAGAGTATGAACGTGGGAAGTGAAAATCAAGTGGGCCCACGTGAAACCTCAGACGCAATTGAAACTCGTGAAATGGATTACTCGAGCGAAGAGTCTGGTGGTGAAGATGAACATATTGTCAGAATCGATTCTCCAAGTACACTCTCATTCCCTCGAGCGCCCTAAGCTCGAATTAGCTATCTTGGTATTATTATTCTTTATTGGTACTTATATATAATAATACCACACAAATAGCTTTTGTCTCATGTATGCTTTTTTGGATAATGTTGTATAATAAAATACGTATTTGTAGTGTGGTATAAGCTAAAAGCATATATAATAATAATTATATAATATAATTGGCAGTGTTATACATGAAATTTGTAGCTTTTGTGGTGTTATATCTGTGTGTAGAACATAATCCCTATAATAATCCTATATGGTATATTGCTCCCTGTATCCAAAAACACTTGATGTATATATATTAACGTGTATAAAGCTTTTCAGGGGCATTCTTTCTTTTACCGTGAACATCGTATATTACTTCTACACACTACTCCCTCCGTCTCATTTCTATTGTCTAGTATTTCATTTTAGGATGTCTCAAATTAATTGTTCACTTCCATAAATGAAAAAGAATAATGTGATAAAATTCCTTTGTGCCCCTACTTTTTATATATAAGACAAAAATATAAGTAAAAAGTAAGAGGTAAGATTGGAAAGTTAACAAAAAAGTACAAGTACTTTTTCTTAAACTGTGTGTTTTTTGTCTGGAGACAATAGATTTTGGACGAAGGGAGTATACATTAGTAGTGTAATGTCACAGTTTTTGTTCAGCCCTCATATACCATACTGATATGCTGTGGAAGGGGCACTCCCAAATATACAATTACGATCGAATTATGCATGCTTGCTTGTATAAAACCGTGTTGTCCCACGAAAATGAACAGCAGCATGTTGTGACTTCTTCAAATCTATTATTTGTTGTTCATCCAAATAAGCATCTGTCGGAATCTGAGTAGAATACTGCATTATAAATGATCTTTCAAGCTACCAATAATTTGAGACAGCAAGTCTCCATGAGGATTAACATAATTTGCATACCCATATTGAATCAAGCACCCATAAACCTTTTATTCAGTCCCAATTGTAAAAAAGTACTTTGTGAACCTTCGGCGGATCCATGAAATTTTTTTTTCTTACGGTGTAAAAAAATTAAAATTTGGGAAAACAAGTAAACAGAAGCAAAATGTCACTTTTTAACATATGAATTCATCAAACGTCGAACTTTAACACATGAATACATTGGAAAAATTTTGGATCACCGGGGGCGGCCGACCCCGATTGACCCTTAACAGGTCCGCCGATAACTCTCTAAGTACGAACCGTGAGCCAAAAAATGCTGCTCGAAGTATACAAGAAAATTCAACGATAGAACAATACAAGTCGAAGATGCATATCCGATGTATTCGAGAGGAGATACTGGAATTAGCATTTATGTATGAAATGTCACACCTGACAATCCAAAGTTGTGAATAATGTACGATTGTCACATCAATGTAAAGATTAGCTGTTCATGAGTAGTGATATTTCCAACAATGTATTTGATATATCCACTCATTTATGCATTGATAGATTGTAAATGCATAAAGTGAGTGGATTTTTGAAATACATTATTGGAAATATCATCCCCTTTTCGAATATGTTATAAAGTTGCGAAAATCGAACTACACGTGATGCAAGTTAATGAAATCAAGAAGTTTCGAGATGCATTTCTCTTCCTTGATAGTATACAAGTTTTAACCGAGTAAAATTTATCCGTTGGTTTGGGGTTGTATATTCACCAAACATATTAACAATTGGTGTGATTCAACATGAATGAAACAGTGAGTGATGTTTTCGAAAGGTTACGTGCTCATCTATCGATGTTAACCACCTTTTTTTGAAGGAAAAAAAAGGAGATAGGTCATATGCCAGGCAATCTTCTTACAAACAATTTACGAAAAAGTTTACAAGGAATGCATACAAAAAGCCAAAAAGGTACCTTGTTTTCAAGAAAATTAAGTGATTGCGAGGGAGGTTAGTGTCTTCTAACTGTGCATAAGGAAAGCGTTATTAGCTTTCGTGTACTTTTGTCACATGTTCGATGTGTGAAATCATTTAGCAATTTTAATGTGGGAGACAGAGTTAAGCATTTGACGTTTCGTAAGGTTTGATTATAACGGTATTTCGACAACAAATTTGTAAGTTAATTAGAGTGAGGGTGAATTATAATTAACATGTTAATGTAAATTTTTAGCCTTTAAAAAGTTACGGAGTAATTCTTTTGTTTGTTTAAGAACTTTAACTTATACTGTGAATGATATGAATAAAGAATAGATAATCTCTAGCCTAATTTTGAAAACAATTCACGGTGAAAATCTTGGTCTTCTTCTACATGGTTGTAAAACTAAAGGATTATGACACTCTATTGTCAAAAACTTCCGCAAATGTCAAGAGTATTATCGTGTGTACTCTCACAAAAAGTTGGTAATGGCTGTAGCAATAAGTTTTGGAAGGATCTTTGGCTCGGGATGAATACTCTTGCTGCTCGATACAATTGATTGTAGCGTGTTGATCTTGATCTGGAGTTTTCTGTGTTCAAGCAAATCTCAGGTCCCCCCACATGCATAATTCTTAAACTGTGTGTTTTTTGTCTGGAGACAATAGATTTTGGACAGAGGGAGTATACATTAGTAGTGTAATGTCACAGTTTTTGTTCAGCCCTCATATACCATACTGATATGTTGTAGAAGGGGCACTCCCAAATATACAATTACGATCGAATTATGCATGCTTGCTTGTATAAAACCGTGTTGTCCCAAGAAAATGAACAGCAACATGTTGTGACTTCTTCAAATCTATTATTTGTTGTTCATCCAATTGAGCATCTGTCGGAATCTGAGTAGAATACTGCATTAAATGATCTTTCAAGCTACCAATAATTTGAGAAATCAAGTCTCCATGAGGATTAACAGAATTTGCATACCCATATTGAATCAAGCACCCATAAACCTTTTATTCAGTCCCAATTGTAAAAAAGTACTTTGTGAACCTTTGGCGGATCCATGAATTTTTTTTTCTTACGGTGTAAAAAAATTAAAATTTGGGAAAACAAGTAAACAGAAGCAAAATGTCACTTTTTAACATATGAATTCATCAAACGTCGAACTTTAACACATGAATACATTGGAAAAATTTTGGATCACCGGGGGCGGCCGACCCCGATTGACCCTTAACAGGTCCGCCGATAACTCTCTAAGTACGAACCGTGAATGCTGCTCGAAGTATACAAGAAAATTCAACGATAGAACAATACAAGTCGAAGATGCATATCCGATGTATTCGAGAGGAGATACTGGAATTAGCATTTATGTATGAAATGCCACACCTGACAATCCAAAGTTGTGAATAATGTACGATTGTCACATCAATGTAAAGATTAGCTGTTCATGAGTAGTGATATTTCCAACAATGTATTTGATATATCCACTCATTTATGCATTGATAGATTGTAAATGCATAAAGTGAGTGGATTTTTGAAATACATTATTGGAAATATCATCCCCTTTTCGAATATGTTATAAAGTTGCGAAAATCGAACTACACGTGATGCAAGTTGTTAATGAAATCAAGAAGTTTCGAGATGCATTTCTCTTCCTTGATAGTATTCAAGTTTTAACCGAGTAAAATTTATCCGTTGGTTTGGGGTTGCATATTCACCAAACATATTAACAATTGGTGCGATTCAACATGAATGAAACAGTGAGTGATGTTTTCGAAAGGTTACGTGCTCATCTATCGATGTTAACCACCTTTTTGTGTAGGAAAAAAAGGAGATAGGTCATATGCCAGGCAATCTTCTTACAAACAATTTACGAAAAAGTTTACAAGGAATGCATACAAAAAGCCAAAAAGGTACCTTGTTGTGATGACCCAGAAAATTTCACATTAATAAATTAATTACAGGATAGAATGTTTCCGACACGATAAACGGAGCTATTATGTTGAGTCTTAAAACTTTTTGAACTAGTTTACACGTTCAAGTACCCTTTGATCATTCCTGACGATTCACGAACAACAATTTATAAATGGATATATATATATATATATATATATATATATATATATATATATATATATATATATATATATATATATATATATATATATATATATATATATATATATATATATATATATATATATATAACGATTTAAATAAATAAATAAATTATATATTTTATATAAATAACTCGATATATATATCATTGAAACTGGCGAGATAGTCTTTGGACAAAAATGTGGGACTTTCTATTTTTCACTTTTGATAAACATGCATATTTATATAGATTCAATATTAGACGAGGACAAAATTTAAAGTAGCTAGACATTTGATCCTGCAAGTTGACGTGTGTGTATATAATTAGTCTCACTTAAATTTTGTTAAAGATAAAATAAAGATTTCTAATGAGCAACAAAAGACTACAACATTTCGTATCAAGATTTTAAGTTAAAATGATGAAAATCACTAAACCTGCGCACTTGCACGAGAAAAATTATAACTAAATCATACTGACTCAAAAAAAGGTGATTCCGGTGTCCAGACGTTCGTAACTCATAAATATACAACTTTCAAGAAGACACCATACGCGGATCGCGTACCCATCTACGCGAAACGCATAATGTTTGTCGACATAAAAAGTGATGGCGGCTTTTAATTTAACACATTTATTATTATTATATTATTATATTATCTTATCATAATATTATTATATTATATTATTATATTATTAATTTATGTATATAAATAATAATGAGGAGTTCGCAGAAACATATAACACAAACACAGAAATATTACTCCGTATAATTTTATCTATAATTTACTCCGCATCAATTTTATTTTTATTTTTCAAAACGGGTTTTCAAACCGTTTTAAATTAAGGAAATATTGGGTATTGTTCGGGGTATTGTTCTTGAATCCAAGGCCAACCATACAGTCGTCTACCATCATTACGTCTACGCAATTTGCCTACAATATTGAATCTCAATATTGAACCGTGAGTTTATAGATCCCTTTTTAAATACTTTAAATATTTTTGGGCTGAGAATACATGCAATTTATTTTAAACGCAATGGACACAAGTACATACTAAATTCTACACTGAGTTAAACTGAAAATCCCTTAGCTTTGGTAACTAGTAGCTGCCAGTACATAGGATATGGACTGGTGGGAGCGAATAATTGTTTATGGATCCATAGGGCTTGACATCCCCGTCCGAGCTAGAGCGCTAGCCTTTTAACGGACGTATATTATTTGAGTTTATGACACGTTGGTTTGCGTGTATTAAAAAGAATAGGGTAATTATCATTATAGCGTTAAGTTTAGTTACCAGGGTGCTCTGTTACGTAGAATCTATTGATAAACTTTTGATGAAATCTTGTGGTCTATCTTTATATATATTTATGACTCGAGCAATTAAACCTATAACTCACCAACATTCGTGTTGACTTTTTAGTATGTTTTATTCTCAGGTCCTTAGATTGCTTCCGCTGTGATGTGCTTGTTGCCTGCATGGAGTCTCCCATGCTTTGTATAAAGTTTATTGCATTCGAAACAAAACCACGTTGTGTAATAAATAAATTGACTGTGATGTCAACCTGTAAAATAAAGACTTATGTATTTTGGAGATTTGCTTATACCTAAGCACTCGCCCATATGCTTATAAATTTCTATGTTTAGAAAGTCACTTAATTTAATAAATGCAATATTTTATCAAAACGTATCATATAGAGGTCAAAACCTCACTGTGAAATCAATGATTAACGTGCCGCGTCAATAGCGATTTTGACGGGTCGTTACAGTTGGTATCCGAGCCTGAGGTTATAGGGAACCAGAATTTACATTAGTGTGTTTAACTGGTAATTGTTAAGATGCATTAGTGAGTCTGGACTATGACCATATCTGTTTTTACCGATTTTTGCTGATCATTTTTGTCAAAAACACTATATATGATATATTTATATGCTAACATAATTGTTGTTTCAATTATGTGATAGTTGACTTCTTCTAATCATATCATTTTGTACGATTCTGAATCGGACACTGAGTCTATTCTCTCCACAACTAAAAAGGGCGTTCCAATACCTATTAAAGAAGAATTTGTGTTATCCGGGGAATCTCAACTCCCGGTAAACCCAGAGGAGGATTTCGCTAATGAAATAAAAGAACTCACTAAGGAGGAATTCAACCTTGCTATAAATAATAAAAACAACCGCAATAATAAAAAGTCTTTAATTATTAAAAAGGAACAGGACCATTCGGTCCGTAACCATCCCTACCATATTAAACCCACTGAGGCACCGAGTACCTCAGAACATCAACCAATAGTTAAATACAACGCTAGTATGCGTGTTGGACCACGCATACACAAACAATTAGCAGAGAGACCCAAGTGGGAAGAATCTTCCGATAGTTCCGAATAAACGACCTCACAACCATAAATCTTCCATCCGCTATTCTATTGCTTATGTGTGCTACTCTATCTTGTTATGTAAAATAAGTATATGTAAAATATCGGTATTGTATGGTATTGTATTATTTTGGTTTATTAATAATAAAAGCATGGAATGATTTTTTCTATTATTACTACTACTTATTATTATTACTACATAATAACGTAGTAACTCGCTATAATTTTTCACAGTGGAATATTATTAGGATTTTAGTAGTTAATTCCTTGTACTAGCTATTATGTATGAACTTAACGGGTAGGTACTACCCGAGTCATAATTATAAAGTGCTAATAAAGAAGAAACAACTTTTATAATAATTAGTTCATATTATTAATATGCTACGATATACTATTGACTACTCATTATACCTATAATATTCTATATGATTAATTTATCTCTATTGTGGTTATTGAAGAAACATGTCTCAAATGTCGAATGATGAGTTTGAGGAACTAGTCGAGAAACGTGTGAATGAAAGAATTGCTGCAGCCGAGGCAACAAAAGCAGCAGCCGAAGCAGCAGCCAAAGCAGTAGCCGTAAACATAAACTCACGTAACGGATGCTCATACAAAACTTTTCAAGGATGCAAACCACAGACGTTTAGTGGAACCGAGGGACCAGTCGGTCTAACTCGATGGTTTAAAAAGATGGAGTCCATTTTCAAAATCAGTAATTGTGCGGACGGAGACAAGTCAAAGTATGCTTCGTGCACGTTGCAAGACGGTGCACTTACTTGGTGGAACAATTATGCTAAAGCAGAAGGAGTAGATACGACATATGATATCTTTTGGGAAGAACTGAAAAAGATGCTAATCGAGGAGTACTGTCCTCGAAACGAGATCATAAAAATGGAATATGAGTTATGTAATCTGAAGGTTTTAGGTGCGAATCTCAAGAGCTATGAAAAGCGTTTCATGGAGCTAGCCTTGTTGTGTCCCGAATTAGTGCCAAACGAAAAACGAAAGATAGAGATGTATATTGACGGTTTATCGATCAATATCAAAGGAAATGTTACATTGTCCAAACCGGATACAATGCAGGAAGCCATGACAATGGCACACCAACTCATGGACCAGATCACAGAGAGTTCGATTAAGGCACCAATTATCGAAGTCAAGACAACTGAAGGAAAGAGGAAATGGGAAGACTATAAGGGAAAAAGTACTCACCTGAAGAGGCGAGAAACTTTTAACGGTAAACAAGATGGGGCAACTGCTAGTCCAAACTATAAGGGACCCCATCCGTTTTGCAAAAGATGTTACACCCACCATTCAGGTTATTGCCAGGTGGTCTGTGATAAGTGCAACAAGAAAGGACATGTGGTGAAAGATTGTTATGCCACCGTTTTTGAAGTAAAGACAAAACCGACCGATGTCAATAAATATTTTGGATGCAGAAAGTCTGGTCACTTTATAAATCAATGCCCTGATAAGGAGAAGAACAAAGAACCCGCACGTGGGAGGGCATTTAACATTAATGTCAGCGAAGCACGTGAGGACCCTGATCTTGTTACGGGTACGTTTACCGTTAATAATCAACTAGTTTCTATTATGTTTGATACGGGTGCTGATAGAAGTTATATGTGTAAAGACTTTAGTTCTAAACTAAAATGTGCATCATTGCCTCTAGACGATAAATATACTATTGAATTAGCTAATGGTAAAGTGATAAAAGCTGATAAAATTTGCCATGGTTGCGAAATAAATCTCGCTGGTGAAACCTTCAAAATCGATTTGATACCCGTAGAATTAGGAAGTTTTAACGTAATCGTTGGCATGGACTGGATATCCAAAACAAGAGCGAAAGTTGTTTGCGCTGAGAAATCGATCCGCATCCCTCGAAAGGATGAAACGTCATTAATGATTTATGGGGAGAAGAGCAACTCGAAGATGAACCTTATCAGCTGTATGAAGGCCCATAAACTTATAAGAAAAGGTTGTTATGCTATTCTGGCACACGTTAAGAAGATCATTACCGAAGAAAGAAGCATTGATGACGTACCGGTTGTAAGAGAATATCCCGAAGCATTTCCAGAAGAATTACCAGGGCTACCTCCACACAGATGTGTAGAATTCCAGATTGATCTCGTACAAGGAGCTGTACCTGTAGCCCGATCCCCATATAGACTTGCACCTTCAGAAATGCAAGAATTACAAAACCAGTTGCAAGAGTTATCGGACCGTGGATTTATTCGCCCCAGTTTTTCACCTTGGGGTGCTCCTATTCTGTTTGTCAAGAGGAAGGATGGATCTATGAGGATGTGCATAGATTATTGGGAATTAAACAAATTAACGATCAAGAATCGGTACCCATTACCGAGGATTGATGATTTTTTTGATCAATTGCAAGGATCAAGTGTTTATTCTAAGATTGATCTACGCTCCGGATATCATCAACTGAGAGTGAAGGAAGAAGATGTTCCTAAAACCGCATTCAGAACCCGTTACGGTCACTATGAGTTTTTATTCATGCCTTTTGGATTGGCTAATGCTCCAGCAGTATTCATGGATCTAATGAATCGCATCTGCAGACCGTATTTAGACGAATTTGTTATTGTTTTTATTGACGACATATTGATTTACTCGAAGAACAAGGAAGAACATGAGCAACACTTAAGACTGGTACTAGAAGTACTCAAGAAAGAAGAACTGTACGTAAAATTTTCGAAGTGTGATTTCTGGTTACAAGAAGTACAATTTTTGGGCCATGTTGGCAGTAAACATGGAATTAAAGTTGACCATGCCAAGATCGAAGCCATTAGTAAATGGGAAACACCGAAGACTCCAACACAAATCCGCCAATTCTTAGGTCTTGCTGGTTACTACCGAAGATTCATTCAAGATTTCTCTAAAATTGCCAAGCTCTTAACTGCATTAGCTTAAAAGGGAAAGAAGTATGATTGGTCCACCGAACAGGAATCCTCATTCCAGTTATTAAAGAAGAAGTTAACGTCTGCACCCATTTAGTCATTACCGGAAGGAAATGATGATTTCGTGATCTATTGTAATGCTTCGCGCCAAGGTTTAGGATGTGTATTAATGTAACGCACAAAAGTTATCGCGTACGCCTCACGACAACTAAAAATTCACGAAAGGTCCTATACGACGCATGATTTGAAACTTGGAGCAGTAGTTTTTGCACTCAAAATATGGAGACACTATCTATATGGCACCAAGTGTACAGTGTACACCGACCATAAGAGTCTTCAGCATATTTTTGATCAAAAACAACTCAATATGAGGCAACGTCATTGGGTAGAGTTTTTAAACGATTACGATTGTGAAATCCGTTACCATCCCGTAAAGGCTAATGTTGTAGCTGATGCCCTAAGTCGGAAAGAAAGAGTAAAACCTCTTAGGGTTCGAGCTTTGAACATTACAATTCGTACTGATCTCACAAAGCAAATTCAAGCAGCACAGTTAGAGGCTTTAAAAGCAGAAAACGAAAAAGGCGAAATGAGCAAAGGGTTAGAAAAACAGCTTTAAGTAAAAGCCGATGGAACCCTGTATTTTGCTAGCAGGATATGGGTACCAAGACATGGTAACCTAAGGCAACTAGTACTAGATGAAGCACACAAAACGAGGTACTCAATTCACCCAGGAAATGTGAAAATGTACCACGATCTCAAGAAGTTCTATTGGTGGCCTAATATGAAGACCGAAATTGCTACTTATGTAAGCAAATGTTTGACATGTGCGAAGGTCAAAGCTGAGCATCAAAAGCCGTCAGGGTTTCTGCAATAATCGGAAATTCCTCAATGGAAATGGGAAATAATAACCATGGACTTCATTACGAAACTGCCAAGGACTGCAAGTAGTCACGATACTATTTGGATGATAGTTGATCACCTCACTAAATCAGCTCACTTTCTACCAATAAAGGAGACAGACAGTAACTATGGAGAGATTAGCACACCTATATTTGAAGAAAGTAGATTCCAGGCATGGTGTACCTATCTCCATCATATCTGATCACGACACCTGATTCATATCACGTTTTTGGCAGTCATTACAAAAAGCATTGGGAACTCAATTAGATATGAGCACCGCTTATCACCCACAGACAGATGGTCAAAGGGAAAGAACAATACAAAGATTGGAAGACATGTTACGGGCATGCGTGATTGACTTTGGAACCAGTTGGGATCGACACTTACCGTTGGCAGAATTTTCATACAATAACAGCTATCATACGAGCATCAACGCAGTGCCATTTGAAACACTTTACGGTAGAAAGTGCAGATCTCCTATATGTTAGAGTGAAGTAGGAGAAAGACAACTTACTGGACCAGAAATTATTCATGAAACCACCGAAAAGATCATTCAAATACAACAGCGATTGAAAACGACCATGAGTCGCCAAAAGAGTTATGCTGATGTAAGAAGAAAACCGCTAGAATTTCAAGTGGGCGACAAAGTCATGTTGAAAGTGTCACCCTCGAAAGGCGTTGTACGATTCGGTAAACAAGAAAAGCTAACTCCTAGGTACGTAGGACCCTTTGAAATCACCGAAAGAATTGGAGCAGTTGCTTATCGATTAAAGCTACCGCAAGAACTTAGTAGTGTTCACGACACATTTCACGTGTCAAATTTGAAGAAATATTTAGCTGAAGATGATGTCGTAATTCCTCTTGACGAAATACGAATCAATGATAAACTCTATTTTATCGAAGAACCTGTTGAAATCATGGACCGTGAGGTCAAACAATTAAAACAAAGCAAAATACCGATAGTTAGAGTTCGTTGGAACGCTAGACGAGGATCCGAGTTTACTTGGGAACGTGAAGATCAAATGAAGCAAAATTATCCACATTTGTTCACTGATATCGCTTATAAAACAGGTACTACTCAAAATTTCGGGACGAAATTTTCTTTAACGGGGAGGTACTGTGATGACCCAGAAAATTTCACATTAATAAATTAATTACAGGATAGAATGTTTCCAACACGATAAACGGACCTATTAGGTTGAGTCTTAAAACTTTTTGAACTAGTTTACACGTTCAAGTACCCTTTGATCATTCCCGACGATTCACGAACAACAATTTATAAATAGATACACACACACACACACACACACACATATATATATATATATATATATATATATATATATATATATATATATATATATATATATATATATATATAACGATTTAAATAAATTAATTAATTATATATTTTATATAAATAACTCGATATATATATCATTGAAACTGGCGAGATAGTCTTTGGACAAAAATGTGGGACTTTCTATTTTTCACTTTTGATAAACATGCATATCTATATAGATTTGATATTAGACGAGGACAAAATTTAAAGTAACTAGACATTTGATCCTGCAAGTTGACGCGTGTGTATATAATTAGTCTCACTTAAATTTTGTTAAAGATAAAATAAAGATTTCTAATGAGCAACAAAAGACTACAGCATTTCGTATCAAGATTTTAAGTTAAAATGATGAAAATCACTAAACCTGCGCACTTGCACGAGAAAAATCATAACTAAATCATACTGACTCGATAAAAGGTGATTCTGGTGTCTAGACGTCCGTAACTCATAAATCCACAACTTTCAAGAAGACACCATACTCGGATCGAGTACCCATCTACGCGAAACGCGTAATGTTTGTCGACATAAAAAGTGATGGCGGCTTTTAATTTAACACGTTTATTATTATTATATTATTATATTATTATATTATCTTATCATAATATTATTATATTATATTATTATATTATTAATTTATGTATATAAATAAGAATGAGGAGTTCGCAGAAACATATAACACAAACACAGAAATATTACTCCGTATCATTTTATCTATAATTTACTCCGCATCAAGTTTATTTTTATTTTTCAAAACGAGTGTTTAAACCGTTTTAAACTAAGGAAATATTGGTTATTGTTCGGGGTATTGTTCTTGAATCCAAGGCCAACCATACAGTCTTCTACCATCATTACGTCTACGCAATTTGCCTAAAATATTGAATCTCAATATTGAACCGTGAGTTTATAGATCCCTTTTTAAATACTTTAAATATTTTTGGGCTGAGAATACATGCAATTTATTTTAAACGCAATGGATACAAGTACATACTAAATTCTATACTGAGTTAAACCGAAAATCCCTTAGCTTTGGTAACTAGTAGCTGCCAGTACATAGGACATGGACTGGTGGGCGCGAATAATTGTATATGGATCCATAGAGCTTGACATCCCCGTCCGAGCTAGAGCGCTAGCCTTTTAACGGACGTATGTTATATGAGTTTATGACACGTTGGTTTGCGTGTATTAAAACGAATAGGGTAATTATCATTATAGCGTTAAGTTTAGTTACCAGGGTGCTCTGTTACGTAGAATCTATTGATAAACTTTTGATGAAATCTTGTGGTCTATCTTTATATATATTTATGACTCGAGCAATTAAACCTATAACTCACCAATATTCGTGTTGACTGTTTAGCATGTTTTATTCTCAGGTCCTTAGGCTGCTTCCGCTGTGATGTGCTTGTTGCCTGCATGGAGTCTCTCATGCTTTGTATAAAGTTTATTGCATTCGAAACAAAACCACGTTGTGTAATAAATAAATTGACTGTGATGTCAACCTGTAAAATAAAGACTTATGTATTTTAGGGATTTGCTTATACCTAAGCACTCACCCACATGCTTATAACTTTCTATGTTTAGAAAGTCACTTATTTTAATGAATGCAATATTTTATCAAAACGTATCATATAGAGGTCAAAACCTCACTGTGAAATCAATGATTAACGTGCCGCGTCAGTAGCGATTTTGACGGGTCGTTACACTTGTTTTCAAGAAAATTAAATGATTGCGAGGGAGGTTAGTGTCTTCTAACCGTGCATAAGGAAAGTGTTATTAGCTTTCGTGTACTTTTGTCACATGTTCGATGTGTGAAATCATTTAACAATTTTAATGTGTGAGACAGAGTTAAGCATTTGACGTTTCGTAAGGTTTGATTATAACGGTATTTCGACAACAAATTTGTAAGTTAATTAGAGTGAGGGTGAATTATAATTAACATGTTAATGTAAATTTATAGCCTTTAAAAAGTTACGGAGTAATTCTTTTGTTTGTTTAAGAACTTTAACTTATAATGTGAATGATATGAATAAAGAATAGATAATCTCTAGCCTAATTTTGAAAACAATTCAAGGTGAAAATCTTGGTCTTCTTCTACATGGTTGTAAAACTAAAGGATTATGACACTTTATTGTCACAAACTTCTGCAAATGCCAAGAGTATTATCGTGTGTACTCTCACAAAAAGTTGGTAATGGCCGTAGCACAAAGTTTTGGAAGGATCTTTGGCTCGGGATGAATACTCTTGCTGCTCGATACAATTGATTGTACCGTGTTGATCTTGATCTGGAGTTTTCTGTGTTCGAGGAAATCTCAGGTCCCCCCTATGCATAATTCTTAAACTGTGTATTTTTTGTCTGGAGACAATAGATTTTGGACAGAGGGAGTATACATTAGTAGTGTAATGTCACAGTTTTTGTTCAGCCCTCATATACCACACTGATATGCTATGGAAGGGGCACTCCCAAATATACAATTACGATCGAATTATGCATGCTTGCTTGTATAAAACCGTGTTGTCCCAAGAAAATGAACAGCAGCATGTTGTGACTTCTTCAAATCTATTATTTGTTGTTCATCCAAATGAGCATCTGTCGGAATCTGAGTAGAATACTGCATTAAATGATCTTTCAAGCTACCAATAATTTGAGAAATCAAGTCTCCATGAGGATTAACAGAATTTGCATACCCATATTGAATCAAGCACCCATAAACCTTTTATTCAGTCCCAATTGTAAAAAAGTACTTTGTGAACCTTTGGCGGATCCATGAATTTTTTTTTCTTACGGTGTAAAAAAATTAAAATTTGGGAAAACAAGTAAACAGAAGCAAAATGTCACTTTTTAACATATGAATTCATCAAACGTCGAACTTTAACACATGAATACATTGGAAAACATTTGGATCACCGGGGGCGGCCGACCCCGATTGACCCTTAACAAGTCCGCCGATAACTCTCTAAGTACGAACCCTGAGCCAAAAATGATGCTCGAAATATACAAGAAAATTCAACGATAGAACAATACAAGTCGAAGAAGCATATCCGATGTATTCGAGAGGAGATACTGGAATTAGCATTTATGTATGGAATGCCACACCTGACAATCCAAAGTTGTGAATAATGTACGATTGTCACATTAATGTAAAGATTAGCTGTTAATGGGTAGTGATATTTCCAACAATGTATTTGATATATCCACTCATTTATGCATTGACAGATTTTAAATGCATAAAGTGAGTGGATATTTGAAATATATTATTGGAAATATCATCCCCTTTTCGAATATGTTATAAAGTTGCGAAAATCGAACTACACATAATGCAAGTTGTTAATGAAATCAAGAAGTTTCGAGATGCATTTCTCTTCCTTGATAGTATTCAAGTTTTAACCGAGTAAAATTTATCCGTTGGTTTGGGGTTGTATATTCACCAAACATATTAACAATTGGTGCGATTCAACATGAATGAAATAGTGAGTGATGTTTTTGAAAGGTTACTCATCTATCGATGTTAACCACCTTTTTTTGAAGGAAAAAAAGGAGATAGGTCATATGCCAGGCAATCTTCTTACAAACAATTTTCGAAAAAGTTTACAAGGAATGCATACAAAAAGCAAAAAGGTACCTTGTTTTCAAGAAAATTAAGTTATTGCGAGGGAGGTTAGTGTCTTCTAACCGTGCATAAGGAAATAGTTATTAGCTTTCGTGTACTTTTGTCACATGTTTGATGTGTGAAATCATTTGACAATTTTAATGTGGGAGACAGAGTTAAGCATTTGATGTTTTGTAAGGTTTGATTATAACGGTATTTCGACAACAAATTTGTAAGTTAATTAGAGTGAGGGTGAATTATAATTAACAAGTTAATGTAAATTTATAGCCTTTAAAAAGTTACGGAGTAATTCTTTTATTTGTTTAAGAACTTTAACTTATACTGTAAATGATATGAATAAAGAATAGATAATCTCTAGCCTAATTTTGAAAACAATTCAAGGTGAAAATCTTGGTCTTCTTCTACATGGTTGTAAAACTAAAGGATTATGACACTCTATTGTCACAAACTTCCGCAAATGCCAAGAGTATTATCGTGTGTACTCTCACAAAAAGTTGGTAATGGCCGTAGCACGAAGTTTTGAAGGATCTTTGGCTCGGGATGAATACTCTTGCTGCTCGATACAATTGATTATACCGTGTTGATCTTGATCTGGAGTTTTCTGTGTTCGAGCTAATCTCAGGTCCCCCCCCCCCCCCCCCCCGCATTAATAGAAATACAATCTATTACTTAAACGAAAGAGGGTAACAATTGGGTTTGATTCTTGAATGATGAAGGCATTTTTTCGATTAAAGAAACTCGTATCTATCTTGATATTTTTAGTTTTTACTTGCCATCGAGTGGTCATGCCTCCCGGTGATTTAAGTGTATCTCAATCAAGGTTAATGTATTCATGTAGAAGTAACACTTAGATTACCATCACGGTTTAATTTATGTACTCGTGGTCTTGATATAGATTCTATTGTCTGCCCTATTGCGGGACCGAGACCCGTGATCATACATTTCTTTCTTGTAGTGTTGCAACTTCTTTTTGTAACCGTATTCGCACTTGGGTGGATCTTCAGTCCTAATTTGTCCAACATGGATGAATTGTTCGCTTGGATCTTTTCGAATTCTCATCACAACACGACAAGTATCAGAATTTGATGTATAATCTCAGCCACTCTTGTAGTGACCCGAACTTTTCCATGATTATATATTAAATGAAAACTATATTTGCATGATTAAATGTTTCCAACATGTTAAGCTATCAAACTTGTTAAGACTTGATTATTTAAAATGAGTTTCATGTAGACAATTGACCATCCAAGTTGACCGGCGATTCACGAACGTTAAAACTTGTAAAAATTATATGATGTTATATATATATATATATATATATATATATATATATATATATATATATATATATATATATATATATATATATATATATATATAGTTAACATGATATTATGATAAGAAAGTATCTCACTAGGTATATTAACAATGAGTTATATTCATAAAATGAGACTAATGAATTAATAAATCTCGAAACGATAAATATAATGATTATCGTTATAACAACGTCTTACTAAATACATATGTATCATATTAAGATATTAATACACTATGTTTAACATCATGAAATGATAATTACATATATCATTAAGCGTATTAACAATGAACTACACGAGTAAGATGAGACTACTAACTTAAGGATTTCGAAACAATACATATATGTAACGATTATCGTTGCAATAGTATTTTACACACACACACACACACACATACACACACACACACACATAGATATATATATATATATATATATATATATATATATATATATATATATATATATATATATATATATATATATATATATATATATATATATATATATATATATATATATATATATGATATTAAGATATATTAATACACCATGTTAACATGTTAACATAACAATTTAACATCTCATTTAAGTGTAATAACAATGGATCAATTACATTTAACAAGATCGTTAACTTAAAGGTTCCGAAACAACACTTACATATTACGACTAACGATGACTTAACGACTCAGTTAAATGTATATACATATAGTGTATTAAGATGTATTAATACACTTTTGGAAGACTTCATGACATATATCAAAGTACTTCTACTTAACAAAAATGCTTACAATTACATCCTCATTCATTTTCATTAACAATTCTACTCGTATGCACCCGTATTCGTACTCGTACAATACACAGCTTCTAAGATGTATATACTATTGGTATATACACTCAATCATCATCTACTTAGCAGCCCATGTGAGTCATTAAACATGTGGAAACCATCATTTGGAAACTAGCATAAAATATCTCACAAAGTTACAAAAAATATTATAAATCATTCATGAATTATTTACATGAAAACAAACTTACACATCCTTTATATCTAATTTATATACCAACGACCAAAAACACCTACAAAAACTTTCATTCTTCAATTTTCTTCATCTAATTGATCTCTCTCAAGTTCTATCTTCAAGTTCTAAGTGTTCTTCATAAATTCTATAAGTTCTAGTTTCATAAAATCAAGAATACTATCAAGTTTGCAAGATTACTTCCAAGCTTTCTAATCCGATCCAAGTAATCATCTAAGCTCAAGAAATCTTTCTTATTTACAGTAATATATCTTTCTAATACAAGGTAATACTCATATTCAAACTTTGATTCAATTTCTATAACTATAACTATCTTATTTCGAGTGGAAATCTTACTTGAACTTGTTTTCGTGTCATGATTCTACTTCAAGAACTTTCAAGCCATTCAAGAATCCTTTGAAGCTAGATCAATTTTTGTTACTTCCAGTAGGTTTACCTACTAAACTTGAGGTAGTAATGATGTTCATAACATCATTCCTTTCATATATATATAACTATCTTATTCGAAGATTTAAACTTGTAATCACTAGAACATAGTTTAGTTAATTCTAAACTTGTTTGCAAATAAAGTTAATCCTTCTAACTTGACTTTTAAAATCAACTAAACACATGTTCTATATCTATATGATATGCTAACTTAATGATTTAAAACCTGGAAACACGAAAAATACCGTAAAACCGGACATACGCCGTTGTAGTAACACCGCGGGCTGTTTTGGGTTTGATAATTAAAAACTATGATAAACTTTGATTTAAAAGTTGTTCTTCTGGGAAAATGATTTTTCTTATGAACATGAAACTATATCCAAAAACCATGGTTAAACTCAAAGTAAAAGTATGTTTTTCAAAATGGTCATCAAGATGTCGTTCTTTCGACAAAAATGACTACCTCTTTAAAAAATGACTTGTAACCTGTATTTCCGACTATAAACTTATACTTTTTCTGTTTAGATTCATAAACTTAAGTTCAATATGAAACCATATCAACTTGAATAACTGAAAACGGATTTGAAACGAAGAAATGACGGGAAAAATAAAATTGGATAAATTTGCTAGTTTTAGCTACGAAAATTTTGTAACAAATCTAGACTAAACATATCCTAACTAATTTATATTGTAACGACCCAACCCGTTATCCAACCGAAAACACGCTTAGATTTTTTTTTTATAACAAAGATCCACTTTTCAAGCAATTGGAGCGCCGCTCCATATAGGGGCGCGCCGCTCCAAACTCTGCTGTCCCAATTGTCATTTTCACGCAAAAAGATCTCATACTTCCCGACACTTTTGGACCAAATGCTTTTCACAACACATTATAATAGTTGAAAATAACACGTTTCAATACTAAAATGAGTCTTACAACACCGGGCCCACATATGCCCAAATTACCCATTAAGTACAAGGTACAAGTTTCGACCCCATGACTTTAAACACAAAATAAAAGCCGAGCATGGTGATTGGGGATACCCAATCCTAATCGAATCCAAAAGCAAGCCTTCTAAAGCAACTACGCGAGTCACTAGTTCCCATGCTTACCCGAGCCACCTCATCCAAGCAAATCTATAAAAAGTAAACAACTAGAGGGTCAGCTAACGCTTAGTGAGTGAAAATATACTACATACATATATATGCATAAAATGGACACGCCACACAAATAATCAAATAACGCATACCGAAGCATCCAAGCATAAAGGCAAGCTAATCTAAGCATACTGTACGATCACTAAGCAACAAGCTAACAACATCAACAATGAGTAAGTTCACCAACGACAAAGTGAAAAAATGTCAATAAGCTACACCCGGAGGGTTAGCTACATCACGACAATACAATATTATACGTATACAATATTTAACATGCTACAATTACAAACACAATATGGTTAACCATAAACGCTATGGTGCTACCGGCTCGTGGTTCACACCATACGCATTTGAGTCATACTCTTTTGTAGTGCTACCGGCTCGTGGTTCACACTTCGACGCTACCGGCTCGTGGTTAACGCCTCGTTTTATAGTGCTACCGGCTCGTGGTTCACACTCGATGCTACCGGCTCGTGGTTCACACTCGATGCTACCGGCTCGTGGTTCACATCTTATTTTATAGTGCTACTGGCTCGTGGTTCATACTCGATGCTACCGGCTCGTGGTTCACATCTTATACTCGTCACATACATGTCATGGTACCACCGGAACGTGGTTCATACCATAACATCCACAAACAAATATGCCATAAACATGAACGCATAATTATTCCACTCACAATATTAACCCTTCGCCATTGGGGTTATATAATCCACATCACACGCCCATGTGATAACGTACGCACAAAGTGTGCACCTCGTCAAAGGTGGTCAACCAAAACGCACAACCGTGCCAATTGGACCTATACACAAGTCCATCAATCCACCTATATGTGAAGTGAGCTCTATGACCGAGAACCACTTCACCTGACCCGCACCCATCCTACACATACATATGCACATAGGATATTAACACTCACCTTGAAGTCTTGATGGATGCCAAACCAAAATCCGTAATCGCCGATGGAATGTACCTATTCCATTTATCACAAATACAAATAACACAATTAGGGTGGATATACCAATCAACCCAAATTGACAAATAATGCAATTTCGACCCAAATGCACTTCGAAGCACAAACCGCACCCAAACTAACCAACAATCACTAACACAAGTGAGAATGGTCCTAATATGCCAATCAAACCCAATCATAGGTGTTAAACACCTATCTTGCCCAAAATGACACTTAAACCCTAATTTGACCTATAAGAAGTCAATATCACGCCATTAGCAAGTTTTGACACCAAAACATATTTAACTCGGTTCTATGCTTCAACTTAATCCATTTTAAGTTTATAAACCTTATTACCTCGACAATTGAGTCATAATCATCAACAAACCCTAATTTTAACTCTAGTCAAAATTAGTCAATCACAAGAACCCTAATGGTCTCCAAACATCAATAATCACTAATACTAGTGATTATACACCATTTACAAGTCTTAAACATGGTTAAATCATTAACCAACCCAAATCCCGCCAAATATCAAAATAACAAGTTTCCATAAACCCTCTTCATCAACTAAATGGGTTTTACAACTAACAATCTCAAACCCTAACATTGAATCTCAAATCAAACAATGAAATTCGGAGTTTGAACTAACCAATACCGCCAAAATGATGCCGTTAACGAGTAGAACAACTTTAATACTTGAGACTTGACCCGAATCAAACTTCTTCTTCTCCAAATGGAGCTTTCTCTCACTTAAAATGGGTTTCTCACTCTAGGGTTTGATGAGAGTGTTTGATGAGTGAAATATGATCCACAATGATCAATGGATCAGTTTTGATGACCCCAAACCGACCCCAAGTGAAAAGACCAAAGTACCCCTCATTTAAAACCTTTAAAAATGCTGAAAATTGCATCAGACGCATTTGGAGCGCCGCTCCATAAAGGGGAAGCGCCGCTCCAACCTTCAGGTCAGTTTTCAGTAACTTGTTTTGGCCATAACTTTTTGACCGTAGCTCCGTTTTCGATGAATCAAATATCGTTGGAAACGTAATAAGATTTTCTTTCCAATGGTAAGGCTTTGAAATATTGACAAAAACTTTAATTAGGGTTGAAAAGATGCGTACACACCTTGTCACTTCAGACAACGTCCAGTTTCCTTAGACGTTCGAGCAAGCAACACGTACGTGCTTCGTACACTTCATACACGCATCGTACACCATAAATACATTATGTACAATAAATATTTGGGTCTTACAACTCTCCCCCACTTAAACTCGATCACGTCCTCGTGATCTTCTCCACTTAACCAATCTGGACCTACTCAACGATCCTCAATCATAAGTCCCAATCCGAACTTTCCTAGACAAATCTTCCCAATGAATCCTCTTTAACAACTAAAATCGTCACCCGCGATTTATCAAAACCACAATCCGAGCAATAAAACCTGCTCAATTCCCTATATCGGGAAAAACTCAACCAATCTCGTACCGAGATATCAATTCTTTAGCGTACCTTTACCAAGGACAACGCTAAAAGCGACCAAGTCTCAACCTAAAGTCAACAATCCGAACGTTGAAGATCGAACCACATGAATCCTTACGGATTACACTTACCACTAAACATCATTTGTAGTGCACAATACAACCAATACGCCACTATCCTAACATCATAAGCAACGGCTAAAACCAAAAGCGCCCAAAACGACTATGGCAACGCTAATCCTAAGGTGTACAAAATCGACTATTGTCACACCCGTAACAACATGTGAGCGAAACACGGCGATCGCATCACTAATCACACAACATGGTCCTCACAATCCCACCATCGGTGTATAAAACAACCGATAGATCACACCGCACGGTCCTTACGACCCCACCATCGGTGTATAAAACAACCGATAGATCACTCAACACCGGATGAAGTCAGCGGACCCCGTCAACGGTCATGCTTCACCGATATATCACTACTCCCATGTTGAAGTCAGCGGACCCCGAACGGTCATGCTTCACCAATCACATACGCACTTTTGGCCTCGAACAACGAGTAGTGCAACATCGCGCTCTGCTACACTATAGTGAACCCTTACGGATACCACTAACCATCCACACAATCGAGCAAGAACCACCTATATCAAACATAGGTACAAAACAATAATTCTCTAAAAGAGAATCCGACACACACATCCCTTAACCGAGGGATTTCACCTTGCTCGCCAAACACGTCCATTATCTCTCAACGAGATTTACCACATTACCACCTCGGTGATAGTTTCTAAATCCAAAATCAGAAGTACAATTTAACCAAAATTGTACTCTACCACAAATCGACCAAAACTACGTCCCAACACAAGTTTCGGATTTACTAAAAGCGACATCCGAAATCTCTCACCAAAACCTCCTCGTGCGGGAGTGTAACTCCCCCACTTGGAATTACGTTTCATAACCATATCTTGCTCCAACCTTGAGCCTACCAAGGTTTTTAACCAATTCCTTAAACACTTCGAACGAAAAGTGTACCACAAATTACACAACTCTACTCTCGTAATCATCCAATTGCTATAGCTTGTCAAACATCACCCAGTCACTCATGTAACTAAGGGTTTCACTTTGGTACCCTAAGTACAATGTAACCGCAACATAATCGGAGTCGGACACCACGCTAGTAGGTATAAAAGAGGCACCTAATGTCGCGTCATGTAGACTCCTTTACCAACATACATCGAGATCAAACACTCGATCTCAAAGGTTTCATCCACCTGACGAACCTCACGGTTCATCAACTTCAACACGAGAGCGAACACGCTCTAACATCCAAACACCAAAGCCCACACACATGGGTTGGTAGAAACATTTTCCAAATACTAAGGAATGCTTGGTTGCACCAAGTCTTACGCCCTTCGCCCGACAATCAAATGTCACCATAGGGTACTTCCATTAGGAACATCACCCATAACAACAATATGCACAACACAAGTCATTTAACAACTCAAACTCATCGGCACAAAATAAATAATCAAAGGACATATTTATTAAAACGAAACGTACCTTAACGTCTCCTTGTCGCACCCGTCCCCGCTAACTCGGGACATTCCGACTTACGATGTCCTTCCTCTTGGCAAACGAAGCACACCATGCCATCACCCTTTGGCACCGAATATTCCAAAAACTTGTGACCCCTCACACCACAATTGTAACTCTTAGGCGCACTAGAGTCCGATATACCCGTCCGTGTACCACCCGTGCTCGCACTCGGACCCTTAGTTCTCTTACTTAGAGCACCATACGAAACAACCCTTCTCCCATTTGAAGGCTCACTTATCTTCGATTGCGAGTACTACTCGAAACTCCTAGCCAAGTCGAATAATTCCAAAAACGATTTCGCTTAACCCCGGCGAATTTTATCCTTCAAGTCATCATTCAAGGTCTGATAGAAATCCCCCATCAACAAACGATCGTTCCCCAAATACTCCGAGCAAAGGCGAGCCTTCGCCACAAAGGTCGTCTTGAGAGTATTCAAATCCATAGATCCTTGTCGCAAATTTCGCAACTCATTACGCAACTCCCCCAAATCGGCTGAAGTCCGGAACTCCTCGAAGAATTCCTCCTTAAATTCGTCCACGATAAAGTCATAAACGCTTCGCCACCGACAAGGTCAATCTTACCATCCAACCAATCCCTCGCCCTACCCCGCAACAAACTAGTAGCGAGTCTCGTCTTTTTCTCGGGAGGGCATTCAATAGTACGAAAACACCCTTCGACATCCGTGATCCATGTGGTGCTTACCAAAGGATTCGGTTTTCCGTCATACATTGGGGGTTTAGTCCTCATGAAGCTCTTAAGACAACGCTCCATTTCACCACTAGTTCGGGATTCGGAATACTTCCTATCCATTTCTTTTCAAAACGTACTCATTTGCTCTGCAACGGCGGCCGCAACTCTAGCGTTAAACTCCAAATCGTTCGTTTCGATCCCGTTTTCCGTCGCCATTCTAAGGAATGCAAAAGCGAGTAGATCACGAACGTATAAAGCACACACACAACACCGGCCCATCTTGCTAAACACTCATCGTACATCACTTGTTAGACACAATTTGCACCCGTAATAAGGTTTGCAAGTCCTTATTACGCGCGCTCGCCGTATCGACTCGTTAGTACAACGACCGCCTTGCTCGATGATATAAATAAACACAAACAAAATTCTACGCGATATAAACACACGCGAGAATTATTATCACAACATAATAATATATTAATAATATCCGCATTACTAATATAAACGTTAGTCCACCTACAACAAGGCACTAACTATAACCCATTCCGACCCGTAATCCTACAAGTCCAACAACAAATTTAGCACACACAAAAGTCTAAGTCTAGGCACCTATCTCAAGTCACCTAAATTCCTTAGACCATGCTCTGATACCACTTGTAACAACCCAACCCGTTATCCAACCGAAAACACGCTTAGATTTTTTTTTTTAAAACAAAGATCCACTTTTCAGGCAATTGGAGCGCCGCTCCATATAGGCGCGCCGCTCCAAACCCTGCTGTCCCAATTGTCATTTTCACGCAAAAAGATCTCATACTTCCCGACACTTTTGGACCAATGCTTTTCACAACACATTATAATAGTTGAAAATAACACGTTTCAATACTAAAATGAGTCTTACGACACCGGGCCCACATATGCCCAAATTACCCTTTAAGTACAAGGTACAAGTTTCGACCCCATGACTTTAAACACAAAATAAAAGTCGAGCATGACGATTAGGGATACGCTACCCAATCCTAATCGAATCCAAAAGCAAGCCTTCTAAAGCAACTACGCGAGTCACTAGTTCCCACGCTTACCCGAGCCACCTCATCCAAGCAAATCTATAAAAAGTAAACAACGAGAGGGTAAGCTAACGCTTAGTGAGTGAAAATATACTACATACATATATATGCATAAAATGGACACGCCACACAAATAATCAAATAACGCATACCGAAGCATCCAAGCATAAAGGCAAGCTAATCTAAGCATACAGTACGATCACTAAGCAACAAGCTAACAACATCAACAATTAGTAAGTTCACCAACGACAAAGTGAACAAATGCCAATAAGCTACACCTGGAGGGTTAGCTACATCACGATAATACAACATTATACGTATACAATATTTAACATGCTACAATCAAAAACACAATATGGATAACCATAAACTCTATGGTGCTACCGGCTCGTGGTTCACACCATACGCATTTGAGTCATACTCGTGGTTCACACCATACGCATTTGAGTCATACTCTTTTATAGTGCTACCGGCTCGTGGTTCACACTTCGACGCTACCGACTCGTGGTTCACGCCTTGTTTTATAGTGCTACCGGCTCGTGGTTCACACTCGATGCTACCGGCTCGTGGTTCACATCTATTTTTATAGTGCTACCAGCTCGTGGTTCATACTCGATGCTACCGGCTCGTGGTTCACATCGTATTTTATAGTGCTATCGGCTCGTGGTTCAAACTCAATGCTACCGGCTCGTGGTTCACATCTTATACTCGTCACATACATGTCATGGTACCACCGGCACGTGGTTCATACCATAACATCCACAAACAAATACGCCATAAACATGAACGCATAATTATTCCACTCACATTATTAACCCTTCGCCATTGGGGTTATATAATCCACATCACACGCCCATGTGATAACGTATGCACAAAGTGTGCACCTCGTCAAAGGTGGTCAACCAAAACGCATAACCGTGCCAATTGGACCTATACACAAGTCCATCAATCCACCTATATGTGAAGCGAGCTCTATGACCGAGAACCACTTCACCCGACCCGCACCCATCCTACACATACATATGCACACAGGATATTAACACTCACCTTGAAGTCTTGATGGATGCCAAACCAAAATCCGTAATCGCTGATGGAATGTACCTATTCCATTTGTCACAAATACAAATAACACAATTAGGGTGGATATACCAATCAACCCAAATTGACACCTAGTGCAATTTCGACCCAAATGCAATTCCAAGCACAAATCGCGCCCAAACTAACCAATAATCACTAACACAAGTGAGAATGGTCCTAATATGCCAATCAAACCCAATCATAGGTGTTAAACACCTATCTTGCCCAAAATGACACTTAAACCCTAATTTGATCCATAAGAACTCAATATCACGCCATTAGCAAATTTTGACATCAAAACATATTTAACTCGGTTCTATGCTTCAACTTAATCCATTTTAAGTTTATAAACCTTATTACCTCGACAATTGAGTCATAATCATCAACAAACCCTAATTTTGACTCTAGTCAAAATTAGTCAACCACAAGAACCCTAATGGTCTCCAAACATCGATAATCACTAATACTAGTGATTATACACCATTTACAAGTCTTAAACATGGTTAAATCATTAACCAACCCAAATCCTGCCAAATATCAAAATAGCAAGTTTCCATAAACCATCTTCATCAACTAAATGGGTTTTACAACTAACAATCTCAAACCCTAACATTGAATCTCAAATCAAACAATGAAATTCGGAGTTTGAACTTACCAATACCGCCAAAATGATGCCGTTGACGAGTAGAACAACTTTAATACTTGAGACTTGACCCGAATCAAACTTCTTCTTCTTCTCCAAACGGAGCTTTCTCTCACTTAAAATGGGTTTCTCACTCTAGGGTTTGATGAGAGTGTTTGATGAGTGAAATATGATCCACAATGATCAATGGATCAGTTTTGATGACCCCAAACCGACCCCAAGTGAAAAGACCAAAGTACCCCTCATTTAAAACCTTTAAAAATGCTGAAAATTGCATCAGACGCATTCGGAGCGCCGCTCCATAAGGTGGAGCGCCGCTCCAACCTTCAGGTCAGTTTTCAGTAACTTGTTTTGGCCATAACTTTTTGACCGTAGCTCCGTTTTCGATGAATCAAATATCGTTGGAAACGTAATAAGATATTCTTTCCAATGGTAAGGCTTTAAAACATCAACACAAACTTTATTTGGGGTTGAAAAGATGCGTACACACCTTGTCATTTCAGACAATGTCCAGTTTCCTTTGACGTTCGAGCAAGCAACACGTACGTGCTTCGTATACTTCATACACGCATCGTACACCATAAAAACATTATGTACAATAAATATTTGGGTCTTACATATATTGTATTATACATATTATGAAATCTTGGAATACCATAGACACGTATACAATGTTTTAACATATCATATCGACCCATATATATATATATATATATATATATATATATATATATATATATATATATATATATATATATATATATATATATATATATATATATATATATATATATATATATATATATATATATATATTTCAGAACAACCATTGACACTCTATATGCAGTAATGTTTGAGTTAGCTATACAGGGTTGAGGTTGATTCCAAAATAATATATATACTTTGAGTTGTGATCGAGTCTGAGACTTGTAGACACTGGGTCGTGGATTGATTCGAGATAATATATATTGCTTTATTTCTGTACATCTAACTGTGGACAACTAGTTGTAGGTTACTTACGAGGACTGCTGACTTAACAAACTTAAATCATTAAAACGTAATAAAAATGTTGTAAATATATTTTGAACATACTTTGATATATATGTACATATTTGTTATAGGTTCGTGAATCAACCAGTGGCCAAGTCTTACTTCCGGCAAAGTAAAAATATGTGAAAGTGAGTTATAGTCCCACTTTTAAAATCTGATATTTTTGGGATGAGAATACATGCAGTTTTATAAATGTTTTACGAAATAGACACAAGTAATCGAAAATACATTCTATGGTTGAATTATTAAACCGAATATGCCCCTTTTAGCTTGGTAGCCTAAGAATTAGGGAACTGGCCCCTAATTGACGCGAATCCTAAAGTAGATCTACGGGAACTAACAGCCCCCATTCTGGAATTTGGAATGCTTTAGTACTTCGAGTTTATCATGTCCGATGGGTGTCCCGGAATGATGGGGATATTCTATATGCATCTTGTTAATGTAAGTTACCAGGTGTTTACTGTAACGACCCTGGTTTTTCCAACGTTATTTATTAATAATTATTATTATTAATACGCTTGATTAAACGAATGTATGTTATTACATTTACATGTTGCTTTAATTGCCCGTACTTGAACTTTAAATGCCCGAAACGTCTTTGTGACACCCGGAACTTGCACGAATAATATTTTAAGATATTATTTACATTCATGATTAATTTTATTAATCATTTTAATTAACTAAGGCTTTTAGTTAGTTACTTGGGCTTAAGATGGACTTTTATTGGATTACTTGCTAACTACTTGCAACTTGGGCCTTTTAAGTGTTAATGGACTAGTGTAAGCCCACCCTACTTATATTATGGATTAAACTAGCCCATGTTTACATGTAAGTATGATACTTGAACTTAAACTAGTTGGTTACATAGAATTGGAATATAGTTGGCTCATTATCCCCATGAACACCACCCTTTTATCCAACTTTTTCAAGCTTTTCATTCAAGTGACCAACAAACAAACCTCTTCCCCTTGTTTTTGCTGCAGAATGCCGAATCCCTTGGCCACATTTAGTGGTGTTTTGGTTTCCATTTTTCATTCACAACTTACTTGCATTTCCCTCTCAAATACACACACACAAACTTGCTTCTTTCTCTCTCAAATTCTCTCTTGTTCTTGTAAGTTAACTTGAAGTTTTTCTTCTTCTTTTTCCTTGTGAAAACCGTGGCCTTCATCATCATAATCATCATCATCTTTTGTTGTTTGTTACTTAATCTTGTTGTAGTTTAATTACTTGTAGATTACTAAGTTGTTTACTTACTTACTTACTTGTCTTTCTTTACATGTTTCAAGAATCAACTCTTTAGTTTGAATTCTTCATCTTATATCTTGTATTTATCAAGAACATCCAAGAACATAATCTATCTAGTTATGTTCTACATATTTTGTTTCAAAAGATTTAAAGTTTATAATCTTTATAATTGTTACTTGTGTTCTTGTTTGTTGTATGTTACTAGAATACCACCTTCATGGTTGGTTTAGGCTTATCATTCATTTTCTTTATTTCTTATTGTTAGTTGCTTACTACACATTTGAACAAGGACATGAAACCAACAAGAGCTTACACTTTGGTGCAAGTATCATGGATCCAACACTTGGTTGTGATCTTTCTTAGTGTTCATGAACTTGTTCATAAACTTACATGTAACCTTGGTTCATCAAACACTTACAACACTTGCACTTGAGTTATGATGGACAAACCTTGGTCAAAATGATGTTAACACATCAACGAGTTGTACACTTGAAGCTATACACATCAAGGATGAGAACCGTGATGAACATCAAGCACCGAGACAACCGGAACTCTCCAAAACCCACTGTTCTGTCCAAAACCTACTGACCTGATGCTTCTGGAACAGACCAGTAGACCTGGGCTGTTCTAACCTTGATTTTTAGATAGAACTTTTCGAGTAGATAACTTTTCATATAGGACTCATCTTAATCCGAGTTACGGTTTAGGATTTATGGCCCTCCGATCGTTACCATGTCCTTTAACGTTGTGCAGAAATTTCTGACCTACTCGCACTTAGACCGTCGCCACGGTCAAACCAAGACGAGTTTGCTTCTGTAAATTTTACCACACTTAAGGGACTCATAGACGGAGCCATGACCACTGGTCTCACCTTAATTCAGTAAGGGTAGAGGCCGTGGTGACTGACCGAAGTCAGCCTTTGTTTTAAACGACTTTCATAAACGAGTCTTACTTGTTACCTTTTGTTTAATGATGATTGATGATGACCCTTATGACCTTAATTACGTACTTGTAAACCTTTTGAGACGACTTATTGACTTAGTGCTATTTGACTTAGGTTGAGGACGTTTGGACCGTTACTTGCACACCACTTTCCGACTACTACCTTACCATTACTACTAATCATTGTGAGTTATAGCATTCCCTTTTTACTTTAACTTATTTTGGGAACTGAGAATACATGCGGATTTATGTTTTACATACTAGGCACGAGTACTTAAACTTTATATATGTGTGGGTTATATAACGGCAGAAACATTCCCTTTAGCTCGGTAACGTTTAATCATTGGTTTTTGAACCGTGAACGCGAATCTTAGATATGGATCCATAGGGTTTGACATCCCCACTCGGGCTAGTAGCGCTAGCATTTAACGAGTGTTTAATACTTCGAGGTTATACGCACTTGCCAAGTGCACTTTAAGGGGGTACATTAAACGTTAAGTTAGTTACCGGGTGCCCACGGTTAAGCATATACTTTTACATACTTTTGAAACGCTCGTTGTAGCACTGAAATCTCGTGGCCTACTTACATTACTATTATACTTAAACTATAGCTCACCAACCTTTGTGTTGACCTTTTTAAGCATGTATTTTCTCAGGTGCTTGAAGTCGCTTCCGCTATCTTACTAGTCGTGCTGTAGAACCCGCTGCCTAGAGTTGTTATCGCATGACTACTTATGTTACATTCAAACTTTTTACTTATGAACTTATGTTATGTAACGACCATTATGGTCACGTACACTTATTTAATGCTTCTACTTAGCGAAGCATACTTTTGATTTGTAAAACAATTGACGTATGTTATGACGTCACTTTTATTTATAAATGTAAACTCTGTTTTGAAAACGCATATAGTACTTAACCTTGTAATGATCCTGTTGTTGATGGTCCGTACATGATGATTTAGTACGGGGCGTCACATTTACCATATGAATAATTTTTATCTCTATGCAGTTTGCGAAATGCCTGATATGAGATGTGTTATAAAAATGAAATCTTGTGGTCTATTATTATGATTTGATAATATATAGGTTAAACCTATAACTCACCAACATTTTTGTTGACGTTTTAAGCATGTTTATTCTCAGGTGACTATTAAGAGCTTAATCCTGTTGCATATTAAAATAAAGACAGGATTTGGAGTCCATGCTTGTATGATATTGTATAAAAACTGCATTCAAGAAACTTATTTCGATGTAATATATTTTTATTGTAAACCATTATGTAATGGTCGTGTGTAAACGGTATATTTTAGATTATCATTATTTGATAATCTACGTAATGTTTTTTTTTAAACATTTATCGATAAAATAAAAGTTATGGTTGTTTAAAAAATGAATGAAGTCTTTGAAAAACATCTCATATAGAGGTCAAAACCTCCCAACGAAATCAATTAATATGGAATGTTTATAATCTATATGAACGGGAAATTTCAGTTGGTATCCGAGCGTTGGTCTTAGAGAACCAGAAATTGCATTAGTGTGTGTCTAACCGAGTTTGTTAGGCTGCGTTAGTGAGTCTGGACTTCGACCGTGTTTTCTTTAAAAACGACTGTTTAACATTTTTGTTGGAAACTATATATTGTTACATTTAAATATTATGTGATATATTAATCTCTTAAAGTGTTTAATATTGTGTGTTAGATGTCTACCTCTAGTACAAATCCCATCGACTCACCTAATAATATTGAAGAGTCGAATATAGTTTGGGAAGATTCACAAATTCCTGAGGAGGAACCGGAAGAGGAGGAACCTGAAGAGGAGGAACTGGAAGAAGAGGAACTGGAAGAAGAGGTTCTGGAGTAAGAAATATTAGGAACCATAGAAAAATGGATAAATAAAAGAAAATCCTCAAACAATGGACCAAAGTTAAAAATGGTCAATGGTGTTTTCGCCGAGGAAGAAAAATATTGGGAAGATTACCAATTTTCCGATAAATCGGATCCCGATGAGTATTCCGATGATGTTATAGAAATTACCTCGACCCAATTTGAAAAGGCAAAAGAAAACAATAAGGGAAAGGGCATCAAAATAGAGAAACCTGATTCCAACCTCGATGAACTTTATATGTATCGTCAACACCCGTGTTTCTTAAGTTGTAACAATAACCCGGGAACCTCTAAGCCACCAGGTTTTTCTAAACCATTTGTGAAAACAACGGCTCGTATTAGAGGAACATCATATATCCCTAGAAAATTAGCAAAACGAAACAGGTACAAAGAGGAAGAAACTAGTGAGTCGGAATAAAGAGTTGTAATCATGAGGTGTAAAATATGTAAAATAAGTGTGCTTGTACTTTTCTTGTTGTATGTGAAAATTTCTTGTATTATTTGATAATTATCTTTTACGAATCTAACCCTCGTCTATTTTTACAGTATTAAAACAAAAATGGATGTTAAGGATAGACAACCAAAAATTTTAGAAGACCTACCCGAGGACATGATTGATGAAATCTTGTCTAAAGTCGGTCAGAATTCATCGGCACAATTATTTACGGCGAAATTAGTGTGTAGAACATTTGATGAACGTTCCAGGCATGCCTTAGTTTATAAAAGGCTTTCATTTGAAAGATGGGGTATATTACATTGGGGACACCGTAAGTTACGCCGTGTTTTCTTTAAAGCGTTAAATGCGGGGAACCCAAATGCAATTTTACGCTACGGGTTAAGAACCTATTTTGACTCAACATATCCCAACATAGGACTTCGTGAGTTAGAAAGAGCTTCTAACATGCAACATAAAGAAGCATGTTATGCTTACGGGTTAGTGATGTTCGCTTCTCACCAAAGTGAGAAAAAGAACATCGGATTTCAAATTTTAAATAAAACCTTCCCACAAGTGACGGATTCAGTAGTTGGGGTGAGAAACAAGGTTTTTAGATTATTACGATGCTGTTGGACATTACGAAACTCTCGTCCCTTTGACGACGTTACAACATGCTGTCTTGTCAACGGCCACAAAGACCAAGGATGGGAAGTAGTCTTAGTAAAACCAGAATGCATGACTTGTTTCTGGACTTATAAATTACGTGTTTTTATTGCTTTTGCTGAACAACTTGCGTATTAACTAGGATTGTTGTCACAACTGTTTTGTATCAAAGTTATTGTGTGCTATATTTCATACTATATGTATAATAGCGGTATTGTAAGTTTGTAAAATATTGTATAAAAGTTTGAACGCGAAATATTATTATAATCAGTTTTTCATATAGAATTGTAGTAGTTGAATTGTATATTAGCTACTAAGTATGAACTTAACAGGGAGGTACTACCCGAATTAAAACTATAAAGCGCTAATATGAAGAAAAAGCTTTTATAAATGAGTTCATATTATGCTACGAAATACTATTGACTACTCTTAATATTTTATATGATTAACTTAATTCTTTTGAGCTATTTTTGAAGGAAATGGCACCGACGACTCTTCAGAATTTGAACATGAGCGAGGAAGACTTCCGTGTTTTCCTTGCAGCAAACATAGCCGCAGTACAGGCTGCAATGCAAAACAACAACAATAAATCTGAATCTAGCAATACAAATAACGCCACAAGAAATCGTGTAGGATGCTCCTACAAAGAATTCATTGCCTGTAAACCTTTAGAATTCGATGGAACCAAGGGTCCAATCGGATTAAAACGGTGGTCCGAAAAGGTTGAATCGGTGTTTGTCATAAGTAAGTGTACTGAAGAAGACAAAGTAAAGTACGCTATGCATACCTTCACAGGTACTGCATTAACATGGTGGGATACCTACCTAGAGCAAGTGGGACAAGATGCTGCGTACGCACTACCGTGGTCAGCATTCAAACATCTGATGACTGAGCAGTATCGTCCCAGAAACGAGGTCAATAAGCTCAAAGTAGAGCTTAAAGGATTACGAACATAAGGTTTCGACATTACCACATACGAACGACGATTCTCGGAGTTGTGTTTATTGTGCCCAAGAGCGTTCGAAGATGAAGAGGAGAAAATCGACGCATTTGTAAAAGGGTTACCAGAAAGGATCCAAGAAGATATAAGTTCACATGAGCCCGCATCCATACAAAAGGCGAGTCAAATGGCTCATAAACTCATAAATCAGATTGAGGAAAGAGTTAAAGAGTAGGAGGCTGAAGAAGTCAACACGAAACAAATCAAGAGAAAGTGGGAAGAAACCAGTGACAAGGGTCACAATTTTAACAATCAACACAACAATCACAACTACAATCGCACCAATTTTCGCAACAACAAACGCAACAACAACAACCACCCCAGCAACAACTACAACAACCGTTTCAACAACAATAACAACCGCAACAACAACAATCCCAATAATAACAACAAGAGGCAGAAACCATGTCAGAGGTGTGAAGGATACCATCCGACTGGGCTCTGTACAGCAGTGTGTACTAAGTGTAAAAGAAAGGGCCATGGTGCGACAAAGTGCGAAATCTACTGATCAATGGCTAAGGGAACAAATAATGACGGAACAAGTTATGCCGACATTACCTGTTTCGGATGCGGGAAGAAGGGCCATTACAAAAATGCGTGTCCAAATCAGGGGGATAATAATGGGCAAGGCCGAGGAAGAGTCTTCAACATTAATGCGGTTGAAGCGCAGGAAGACCCGGAGCTTGTTACGGGTACATTTCTTATTGACAATACATCTGCTTATGTTTTATTTGATTCGGGTGCGGATAGAAGCTATATGAGTAAGGATTTCTGTGCTAAAATAAGTTGTCCATTGACGCCTTTGGATAATAAACTTTTACTCGAATTAGCAAACGGTAAATTAATTACAGCAGATAAGATATGTCAGAATCGATAAATTAAACTGGTTAGCGAAACGTTTAAGATTGATTTGATACCAGTAGAGTTAGGGAGTTTTGATGTTATAATCGGCATAGACTGGTTGAAAAAGGAGAGAGCGGATATCGTATGTTACAAAAATGCGATTCGAATTGTAAGAGAAAAAGGAAAACCCTTAATGGTGTACGGAGAAAAGAGCAACGCGAAGCTAAATCTTATTAGTAATTTGAAGGCACAAAAACTAATAAGAAAAGGTTGCTATGATGTTCTAGCACATGTCGAGAAAGTACAAACCGAAGAAAAGAACATCAATGATGTTCCCGTCACAAAAGAGTTTCCCGATGTATTTCCAAAAGAATTATCAGGATTACCTCCACATCGATCCGTTGAATTTCAAATAGACTTGGTACCAGGAGCTGCACCAATAGCCCGTGCTCCATATAGACTTGCACCCAGCGAAATGAAGGAAATTCAGAGCCAATTACAAGAACTTTTAGAGCGAGGTTTCATTCGACCAAGCACATCACCATGGGGAGCTCCTGTTTTGTTTGTCAAGAAGAAAGATGGTACATTCAGGTTGTGTATCGACTACCGAGAGTTGAACAAACTTACCATCAAGAACCGTTACCCACTACCGAGAATTGATGACTTATTTGATCAATTACAAGGTTCGTCAGTTTATTCGAAGATTGATTTACGTTCCAGATATCATCAAATGTGGGTGAAGGAGGATGATATTCCGAAGACTGCTTTTAGGACGCGTTACGGTCATTACGAGTTTATGGTTATGCCGTTTGGTTTAACTAACGCACCAACTGTGTTCATGGACCTCATGAACCGAGTGTGTGGGCCATATCTTGACAAGTTTGTCATTGTCTTCATCGATGACATACTTATCTACTCAAAGAATGATCAAGAGCAAGAAGAACATTTGAGAAAAGTGCTAGAGTTGTTAAGGAAAGAAAAACTGTACGCTAAGTTTTCAAAGTGTGCATTTTGATTGGAAGAAGTTCAATTTCTCGGTCACATAGTAAACAAAGAAGGTATTCAGGTGGATCTGGCAAAGATTGAAACCGTTGAAAAATGGGAAACCCCTAAAATTCCAAAACACATACGCCAATATTTAGGATTAGCTGGTTACTACAGAAGATTCATCCAAGATTTTTCCAAAATAGCAAAACCCTTGACTGCATTAACGCATAAAGGGAAGAAATTTGAATGGAAGGATGAACAAGAAAAAGCGTTTCAATTGTTGAAGAAAAAGTTAACTACGACACCTATATTGTCATTGCCTGAAGGGAATGATGATTTCGTGAAATATTGTGACGCCTTAAAGCAAGGTGTCGGTTGTGTATTAATGCAAGGAACGAAGGTAATTGCTTATGCATCTAGACAATTGAAGATTCACGAGCAGAATTATACGACGCATGATTTGGAATTAGGCGCGGTTGTTTTTGCATTAAAGACTTGGAGGCACTACTTATATGGGGTGAAAAGTATTATATATACCGATCACAAAAGTCTCCAACACATATTTAATCAGAAACAACTAAACATGAGGCAGCGTAGGTGGATTGAGTTATTGAATGATTACGATTTCGAGATTCGTTACCATCCGGGAAAGGCGAATGTGGTAGCAGACGCTTTGAGTAGAAAGGACAGAGAACCTATGCGGGTAAAATCTATGAATATAATTATTCGTACTAACCTTACTACTCAAATAAAGGAGGCGCAGCAGGGTGTCATAAAAGAAGGGAATTTGAAGAATGAAATACCCAAAGGATCGTAGAAACACCTTAATATTCGAGAAGACGGAACCCGGTATAGAGCCGAAAGAATTTGGGTACCAAAGTTTGGAGATGTGAGAAAAATGGTACTTGGGGAAGCACATAAAACCAGATACTCTATACATCCCGGAGCGGGAAAGATGTACAAGGACCTCAAGAAACATTTTTGGTGGCCGGGTTTGAAAGCCGATATTGCGAGATATGTAGGAGAATGTTTGACGTGTTCTAAGGTCAAAGCTGAACATCAGAAACCATCAGGTCTACTTCAACAACCTGAAATCCCAGAATGGAAATGGGAAAACATTACCATGGATTTCATTACTAAATTGCCAAGGACTGCAAGTGGTTATGATACTATTTGGGTAATAGTCGATCGTCTTACCAAATCAGCACACTTTCTGCCAATGAGAGAAGATGATAATATGGAGAAGTTGGCGCGATTATATTTAAAGGAAGTTGTCTCCAGACATGGAATACCAATCTCTATTATCTCTGATAGGGATGTCAGATTTATTTCAAGGTTTTGGCAGACACTGCAACAAGCATTGGGGACTCGTCTAGACATGAGTACTGCTTATCATCCACAAACTGATGGGCAAAGTGAAAGGACGATACAGACCCTTGAAGACATGCTACGAGCATGTGTTATCGATTTCGGAAACAGTTGGGATCGACACCTACCGTTAGCAGAATTTTCCTACAACAACAGTTACCATTCGAGTATTGAAATGGCGCCGTTTGAAGCACTTTATGGTAGAAAGTGCAGGTCTCCGATTTGTTGGAGTGAAGTGGGGGATAGACAGATTACGGGTCCGGAGATAATACAAAAAACTACCGAGAAAATCATCCAAATTCAACAACGATTGAAAATTGCCCAGAGTCGACAAAAGAGCTACGCGGACAGTAAAAGAAAAGATATAGAATTTGAGATTGGAGAAATGGTTATGCTTAAGGTTTCACCTTGGAAAGGCGTTGTTCGATTTGGTAAATGGGAGAAACTAAATCCAAGGTACATTGGACCATTCAAGATTATAGATCGTGTCGGACCAGTAGCTTACTAACTTGAGTTACCTTAACAACTCACGGCTGTACATAAAACTTTCCACGTATCAAATTTGAAGAAATGTTTTGCTAAAGAAGATCTCACTATTCCATTAGACGAAATCCAAATCAACGAAAAACTTCAATTCATTGAAGAACCCGTCAAAATAATGGATCGTGAGGTTAAAAGACTTAAGCAAAACAAGATACCAATTGTTAAGGTTCAATGGAATGCTCGTAGAGGACCCGAGTTCACCTGGGAGCGTGAAGATCAGATGAAGAAGAAATACCCGAACCTATTTCCAGAAGATTCGTCAACACCTTCTACAGCTTAAAATTTCGGGACGAAATTTATTTAACGGGTAGGTACTGTAGTGACCCGAACTTTTCCATGATTATGTATTAAATGAAAACTATATTTGCATGATTAAATTTTTCCAACATGTTAAGCAATCAAACTTGTTAAGACTTGATTATTTGAAATGAGTTTCATGTAGACAATTGACCACCCAAGTTGACCGGCGATTCACGAACGTTAAAACTTGTAAAAATTATATATATATATATATATATATATATATATATATATATATATATATATATATATATATATATATATATATATATATAGTTAACATGATATTATGATAAGAAAGTATCTCACTAGGTATATTAACAATGAGTTATATACATAAAATGAGACTATTGAATTAAGAAAACTCGAAACTATAAATATAATGATTATCGTTATAACAACGTCTTACGAAATACATATGTATCATATTAAGATATTAATACACTATGTTTAACATCATGAAATGATAATTACATATATCATTAAGCGTATTAACAATGAACTACACGAGTAAGATGAGACTACTAACTTAAGGATTTCGAAACAATACATATATGTAACGATTATCGTTGCAATAGTATTTTACACACACACACACACACACACACACACACACACACACACACACACACATATATATATATATATATATATATATATATATATATATATATATATATATATATATATATATATATATATATATATATGATATTAAGATATATTAATACACCATGTTAACATGTTAACATAACAATTTAACATCTCATTTAAGTGTAATAACAATGGATCAATTACATTTAACAAGATCGTTAACTTAAAGGTTCCGAAACAACACTTACATATAACGACTAACGATGACTTAACGACTCAGTTAAATGTATATACATATAGTGTATTAAGATGTATTAATACACTTTTGGAAGACTTCATGACATATATCAAAGTGCTTCTACTTAACAAAAATACTTACAATTACATCCTCATTCATTTTCATCAACAATTCTACTCGTATGCACCCGTATTCGTACTCGTACAATACACAGCTTCTAAGATGTATATACTATTGGTATATACACTCAATCATCAGCTACTTAGCAGCCCATGTGAGTCATTAAACATGTGGGAACCATCATTTGGAAAGTAGCATGAAATATCTCACAAAATTACAAAAAATATTATAAATCATTCATGAATTATTTACATGAAAACAAACTTACACATCCTTTATATCTAATCCATATACCAACGACCAAAAACACCTACAAACACTTTCATTCTTCAATTTTCTTCATCTAATTGATCTCTCTCAAGTTCTATCTTCAAGTTCTAAGTGTTCTTCATAAATTCTATAAGTTCTAGTTTCATAAAATCAAGAATACTATCAAGTTTGCAAGATTACTTCCAAGCTTTCTAATCCAATCCAAGTAATCATCTAAGCTCAAGAAATCTTTCTTATTTACAGTAAGATATCTTTATAATACAAGGTAATACTCATATTCAAACTTTGATTCAATTTCTATAACTATAACTATCTTATTTCGAGTGGAAATCTTACTTGAACTTGTTTTCGTGTCATGATTCTACTTCAAGAACTTTCAAGCCATCCAAGAATCCTTTGAAGCTAGATCAATTTTTGTTACTTTCAGTAGGTTTACCTACTAAACTTGAGGTAGTAATGATGTTCATATAATCATTCGATTCATATATATATAACTATCTTATTTTAAGATTTAAACTTGTAATCACTAGAACATAGTTTAGTTAATTCTAAACTTGTTCGCAAATAAAGTTAATCCTTCTAACTTGACTTTTAAAATCAACTAAACACATGTTATATATCTATATGATATGCTAACTTAATGATTTAAAAACCGAAAACACGAAAAACACCGTAAAACCGGACATACGTCGTTGTAGTAACACCGCGGGCTGTTTTGGGTTTGATAATTAAAAACTATGATAAACTTTGATTTAAAAGTTGTTCTTCTGGGAAAATGATTTTTCTTATGAACATAAAACTATATCCAAAAACCATGGTTAAACTCAAAGTGGAAGTATGTTTTTCAAAATGGTCATCAAGATGTCGTTCTTTCGACGGAAATGACTACCTCTTTAAAAAATGACTTGTAACCTGTATTTCCGACTATAAACTTATACTTTTTCTGTTTAGATTCATAAACTTAAGTTCAATATGAAATCATAGCAACTTGAATCACTCAAAACGGATTTGAAACGAAGAAATGACGGGTAAAACAAAATTGGATAAATTTGCTAGTTTTAGCTACGAAAATTTTGTAACAAATCTAGACTAAACATATCCCAACTAATTTATATTGTATTATACATATTATGAAATCTTAGGATACCATAGACACGTATACAATGTTTTGACATATCATATCGACCCATCTATATATATATATCGGAACAACCATAGACACTCTATATGCAGTAATGTTTGAGTTAGCTATACAGGGTTGAGGTTGATTCCAAAATAATATATATACTTTGAGTTGTGATCGAGTCTGAGACTTGTAGACACTGAGTCGTGGATTGATTCGAGATAATATATATTGCTTTATTTCCGTACATCTAACTGTGGACAACTAGTTGTAGGTTACTAACGATGACTGCTGGCTTAACAAACTCAAATCATTAAAATGTAATAAAAATGTTGTAAATATATTTTGAACATACTTTGATATATATGTACATATTTGTTATAGGTTCGTGAATCAACCAGTGGCCAAGTCTTACTTCCGGCAAAGTAAAAATATGTGAAAGTGAGTTATAGTCTCACTTTTAAAATCTGATATTTTTGGGATGAGAATACATGCAGTTTTATAAATGTTTTACGAAATAGACACAAGTAATCGAAACTACATTCTATGGTTGAATTATTGAACCGAATATGCCCCTTTTAGCTTGGTAGCCTAAGAATTAGGGAACTGGCCCCTAATTGACGCGAATCCTAAAGGTAGATCTACGGGAACTAACAATCCCCATTCTGGAATTTGGAATGCTTTAGTACTTCGAGTTTATCATGTCCGATGGGTGTCCCGGAATGATGGGGATATTCTATATGCATCTTGTTAATGTCGGTTACCAGGTGTTCACCATATGAATGATTTTTATCTCTATGCAGTTTGCGAAATGCCTGATATGAGATGTGTTATAAAAATGAAATCTTGTGGTCTATTATTATGATTTAATAATATATAGGTTAAACCTATAACTCACCAACATTTTTGTTGACGTTTTAAGCATGTTTATTCTCAGGTGACTATTAAGAGCTTCCGCTGTTGCATATTAAAATAAAGACAGGATTTGGAGTCCATGCTTGTATGATATTGTATAAAAACTGCATTCAAGAAACTTATTTCGATGTAATATATTTTTATTGTAAACCATTATGTAATGGTCGTGTGTAAACGGTATATTTTAGATTATCATTATTTGATAATCTACGTAATGTTTTTTTTTTAAACCTTTATCGATAAAATAGAAGTTATGATTGTTTTAAAAATGAATGCAGTCTTTGAAAAACGTCTCATATAGATGTCAAAACCTCGCGACGAAATCAATTAATATGGAACGTTTATAATCTATATGAACGGGACATTTCAACTCTTTGGTGGTTAGGTTCAGAAACGATACACCCTTTGCCTCGAATCGTATTAGAAAAGAAGACATTTTTTATCTAGTTAGATTGTTTTATTTTTCTTGGTTAAAAAGTATGAGTAAATTTGCTCATTCTTAAAAATATTTGGCTATGTAATCCTTTGTAAACTTTTGTTTTTTTTATCTAGCTCCTTGCTAGTTCCGTTTTAATATATTCAGCCGTTAAAAAAAAAAATATGTTCCTTATTATTCAGAACTAATAATCTTAGCAATGTATTTATACAAATTCATTATTCTTTATAAAAGCTTAATTATAAAAAGTATCATTTTTAACGTTTTCATTATTTTTGACACTTTAAAACTTAAATAACTAAACATGTTTTTAACACTTATAAGCATCACAAAATTTTTGACATTTAAAAGCCTCAAAAAGAAAACTCATTAACAAATGTCAAAAGTTAAGAACACTTAAAATTATTGACGCCACATTTTTTTCACGCATTAAAATTTTTAAAGTCATATTTATCACGTTTTTAACTTAGAAAAAATTTCATGATTGGTTTCGAAAGTTTGTATTAAAAATCAAGATGAGACCTAAAGTTTAAATCGATCATGGTTGGTTCCAAGTTTTTAACATTGTACACGAACAGTCCCATAGTTAACTGCTCGTTAATTCGTACAGTTAAGTGAATCCGTGATGTACATGTGATGGACATTATGGTCTTTTTACATTTAATACAACAAACGCAGGTATTAAACCCATCAACATCCCACCAACATCAACATCAACATCCTTCAACAAAACCTTAATTCAATATCTATAGACGAAGTCATTAACGAATTACAAGTGTAATTCACAGGATCAACACCCAAATCAGTAAAAAAAAAAAAAACTCAAAACAATTTGCAGACTAAACTTAGCTTTCCTTTGGTTAAATATACAGACAAATAGGTATATTCAACATATCAATATCAATCAATCTACACTTTTTTTCTTGTACTCGTTTTCCTCTTGTTGGACGTAATAGTTTATTTTATTTTATTTTTTTTCGGGACGCAATAGTTGACTTTGTGATTTAGATTCTTCAGCCAAGTGATCCATGTAAGACGAATATGACCACGTGTCAAGCGTTTCTTTACGTTTAAAATTCGAGTCAGTAGTACTCCGTATTAAATAAACTCATGATATCTTCAAAATCACCTTTCCAAAGGAAACGTACGAGTGAAATCTTCTTTTTTTTTTTTTTTCCTTTCAAAATAATGAAAACTTTTATAAAAAGGATAAACGTTTTCGAAAAGAAAACTAATTCAACTAGAGATACAAGAGAAAAATTCGATGAGGCTCGTACCTACAAACGATTATCATACAAATTAACACTTTCTCATTAACGCATACCAATGAGTGAAATCTTTTAATCTACTCTGTGGCTTTTTCATTTATGCTTCCATATTATCATTCCAATCAAGCACACACTACAACAAATTTATCAATTGTTCACGCATATTTTTACACACTTTTAAGAAAACGTGAGTTTTTTTTGTCAAATTCCTCACACTTATAAATATGTACATAAGTTTGCTACATTCATAAATGTTGAATTTTATTTAAATTTCACACTTAATAATGATACCGCATCCCGCATGCGCATGTAACATACACACGGGCATGCGCTATGGTGCGTATGCGGGGTGCTCTCATGCGTCATGCGGCATGCGGATCCGTATCTGGTCCCTTTACGGCGGTTGAGCAAATATCTTTTCCATAATTATATCCGTGATTCGGGGGAGATGGTTATGGAAACGATTATCACTATCCTATGACGGTTCTAGAATTAGGGTTTGCCTATAAATACAAACCCTAATCGTCGTTAGCAACATACCACGTTACGTAGCCATCTTCTACCACACATCCTACGTAACTTACATCCTCTATCATCTTCTAAAGGTTAACAGGTGAGTTCTTTATTAACTGGTACCTACAACCTTGCTTGGGGCCTTCTGATCGACGGACGTCATCGAAGGTGGACTTAATCACTTGGCCACCCCGCCGACATCATCATGTCGGCCAGGGTTATTCACGGTAGCCGGACCGGAGAGCCACGTTCTAAGATCCTTAAACCCCTCCTTTACGTTGAGCAAGCATGTTAAGACCCCTCGGTTAAAATATGCATGATCAAGTGGTGCTTTCATTGAGAGTCGAATTAATTCAAGACTGTTTAATTGCTTTTTCTTTTAAGGTTTTGAATTGTATGACTCGTTATTTACAAAATCTTTGAATTTTTTCTTTAACAGTATCATGACTTCCGAGGAATCATCGGAACATACCCAAACAGATGTTCAGAACGCACCGTCTGGTAGTCAACATACACCGGTTATGACTACGGAGGCCGCTACTCAGGCGGGATACACGATATACCCTCCACCTATATCCGGCGAACCCTTTCAGAGGTACAAGCCGATATATTCAGACGGGGTCACACCGCCAAGAGCAAACTCACCAGTCACAACCACGCGGCTGGACTTTTCGACAGTGGATCCAAGGGTCATCTTTGCAGGCGTTGGCGGTGGAACAACGGGGCCGCATGTGGTTTGCTGCGGCCAGGTACCTATTTACAGTACCACTGTTTCAATACCTCTGCATACGCAGAGCATTCAGCAGAATTCGTCATTTACACCGTTGCAACCTTGGCAACCACCGCGCCCAGTTTCACAATTTTTAACTCCTGCGGATGCGCAGGCGTTACTTAATAGTTGGGGATTTGGGGTCATCCCAGATGCGAACTCTCATTGGGCGCCGATAACAGCGCAGCAGCAAAGCACAGCGCATACAGTTGGGCTTTTAAGTGTGTATCCTCAAGTTTCGCAGATATCTGCGCCACAGGTTTCGCTTCCTTTACAGCCACCTGTGTACTCTGCGTCTTCAAGTTATCCCTCTTTTCCAACGCAGCAGCCTTGGTCATATCCGCAGACGCAGGGTCAACCTTGGCAAAATGTTCAAGGGCAGGAAAATCTTGCAAGTCAATTCATGCAGGCCGCACCTCCCGATATGGTTCACTTATTTTCACAACCTGACTTTGTTCAGGACATGATGAAGCGTTTCTTTGCAAATTTGAAAGGGGATCCTGTTAAACCACCCTTCGAGCTACCGACTACCTTTGACAAGTTTCCTCCGCATATATCCGCCTACCCGTTTCCATCAGCACCAAAGATACCTAGCACGTTGGGTACTTACAATGGCCTGACCGATCCAGATGATTTTTTACAGCGCTTCGAAGGCGCAATGCGCACTCAAGGCTGGGTGGATCCGGTTGCGTGTCAGATATTTCCTATGACACTACAGGGTATTGCTCGTGAGTGGTTTAATAAGTTGCCGGCGGGTAGTATTGCCGGGTTTATGGATCTGCGGACAAAGTTTTTACTGCAATATCAGAATCAGAGACCACGCAAGCGCACTCACATTGAATGCCATGACATCGTGCAGAAGTCCAAGGAATCTTTGGGCGAATTTCTCACAAGGTATACTAATGAGTGCCTGCGTATACCAGATCTCAAACCAGAGCAACAGATTTCCGGACTCATACATGGTATAAACTCAGAACGTCATCCAACACTGGTAAGGCGTCTGCACCATACAGTCCCAACAACTTATGCTGAGGCACTTAATGAATGCCACGACTATATGCGGAGTGGCGAAGATAATGACATTCCAACAGCTAGCACACGCAACGAGAGGAAGGACGATGATGATCGTTCGCGCGATCAAAATCGTGGTAACAACTCTCGCGGAAGGTATCCTAGCGGTGGTCCTATCAGGAATGATAAAGGGAAATCAAGTGGCAATTATCGAAACAATAATCAGCGCGGCATCAACAATCAGAACTATGCGCTTCTTAAAAGCTTATCCAAAACGCCCAAAGAAATTTTGGCGACGGAGCCAGTATGCGCGACCTTCGCGGTCCCAACTCCGCTTACAGAATTTGGTAAGCGGGATAAGACAAAGTATTGTGAATTTCACGATGATTACGGGCACGATACGAATAGGTGTAAAAACTTGATGGAACGGGTACTGGAGGCGCTCCGTGCGGGTAAGTTGGATCACCTCAAACCGCCAAAGAAAGATAAAGGGAAAGCCGCAGAAGAGGGGTCAAAAACTAAAACCTTCGCGTGGCAGAAAGTGGATAAGACCAAAAATGCTGATTTAACCATTAACATGGTTGATGCAGGGAAATTAGGTCAGCGAAGAAAGTATAACGATCATCAGGATTGGGAACTTCTTCCAATCACTTTCCCTCCTGTGATGACAATTGACAGGGTGAATGAACCTATCATTATCAAGTGCCGCATTCCTTCTTGCGGGGTGCAGGTCAAGCGCATGCATGTCGACACTGGGAGCGGCGTTGACATTATGTACGAGCATTGCTATCAATTTCTTCCCGCACACGTGAAGGCGCAGCTACGTCCGTCTGATATCACGCTGTCTGGTTTTTCCGGAGAAAGCTCATGGCCCGTGGGACGGATAGAGTTATTAATAGAGCTCGAAGATGACAAGAATCCGCAGTTAATAAGGAACGAATTAGTTGACTTTTATGTGGTTCGCTCGACTTCGCGATATAATGCGCTACTGGGAAGAAATTTCATACGGCGTTTTAACATCATACCTTCGGTAGTGCACGGTTTGATTAAGTTTCCTACTAAGGGAGGAGTTGCCACAATGGCGTCACATCAAAAGATTGAGATATGTGCGTCAGTTGTGCAAATTAACATCCCTAGCGTCGGGGAGCAGATTGCAAGCAGTGCGGTCATTGGTAATCGCTTGCATCCAGATAAGGGTATAAAAATCGGCGCAGGTTTATCAGCTGAAACCAAGGCTAAGTTACATGGTATATTGTCCGCAAACGCAGATGTTTTCGCATGGCGCGAATCAGATATGACAGGTGTCCCGCGGGACATTGCGGAACATAAATTGAATGTTAATCCATCGCTCACACCTGTTAGACAAAAAAAGCGACATATGGCTTTAGACCGCAGTGATTGGCTATGCGCAGAAGTAGACAACCTTGTCAAAGCAAACATTCTACGCGAAGTGCGTTATCAAACATGGGTTGCCAATCCGGTGTTGGTGAAAAAGGCTGATGGTAACTGGCGAATGTGCGTTGATTTTAAAGACATTAACAAAGCATGTCCTAAATACAATTACCCTCTCCCGGAGATAGACTGGAAGGTTGAATCTTTGTCTGGATTCAGATATAAGTGCTTTCTGGACGCATACAAAGGTTATCACCAAATTCTAATGGCTGCGGAAGACGAAGACAAGACTGCTTTTCATACGCCGCAGGGTATTTATTGTTACACAAAGATGCCTTTCGGCTTGAAGAATGCGGGCGCGACCTATCAGCGTGTAATTGACGCAGCATTCAAGCCTCAAATTGGCAGAAATCTTGAAGCGTATGTCGATGACTTGGTAATCAAAAGCAACACCGAAGAAGACATGCTCGCAGACATCCTAGAAACGTTTGCGTCTCTGCGAAGGATCAACATGAAGCTTAATCCGCTTAAATGTAGCTTTGGAGAGGAGGAAGGCAAGTTTCTAGGTCATGTGGTGACAGCGCGGGGTATCAAGGCTAATCCCAAAAAGATTGAAGCTATTGATAATTTACCATCTCCGAAAACAAAGAAAGATGTGCAGAGTCTCACTGGGAAGCTCGCCGCAATCACGCGGTTTTTGTCAAAAGCCGCAGAGCGTCAGCTACCATTCTTTAACACTTTGAAAAACTGTTTGAAGAAAAAGGATTTTGTCTGGACTCAGGAAGCAGAATCAGCCTTTCAGGAGATGAAAAAGGTGCTTGCAGAGTTACCAACACTTACTGCGCCAGTCCCTGGGGAGACGTTAACGCTGTACCTTGCGGCATCAAAGGAAGCAATCAGTTCAGTTCTCATCGCAGACCGCGAAAAGGTAACTTATGAATTTACTTGCATTATTTATTTCGCAGAACTTTAACGCTGAGGTTTTCTCAGACACAAATGCCGGTCTACTTCGTAAGCAAGACGCTGACATCAAGCGAAGTAAACTACTCGCCAATAGAGAAGTTAGTATATGCGCTTGTCCATACAGCGCGGCGTTTACGCCGATACTTTCAAGCACATCCGATTGTGGTTCTAACTGATCAGCCAATCAAACAGGTTGGTACATGATTACTTTGCGGCAATGACCGGGGTTACCGCATTGACTAACGCAATCATTTTATTTCATTCAGGTACTATACAAGCCCGAGATTTCTGGCCGAATGGCCAAGTGGGCAGTCGAATTGGGAGAACATGAAATAAACTTTTCTTCACGCAGTGCGGTTAAGGGTCAAATACTTGCTGACTACCTAGCAGAAATACCTGCGGATGTCGAAGCGTCAGCAGAACATCAAGATCCGCCCGCACCTGTTCTATCACCATGGGAATTATACACCGATGGTGCGTGTAGCGCATCTGGCACAGGCGCAGGTGTAATTTTGACAGGTCCAGGCGGTGAGGAACATACGTACGCACTGCGGTTTAATTTTGCTGTCACAAACAATGAAGCAGAGTATGAGGCTCTGCTAGCAGGTATGCGCATCGCGCATAAGCTAAATGTTAAAATCTTGCACGCTTACGTGGATTCAAAGCTAGTATGCAATCAAGTATGCGGAGACTTCGAAGCGCACGACATTGCTATGCAGCAATATTTATCGCTTGTTCATAATCTCGCTGACCAGTTCGAGGCTTTTCAAATCTCGCACGTAATGCGGGGGCAAAATAAGAAGGCGGATGCGCTAAGCAAACTAGCTGCCTTGGCTTTTGATCATATGGGTAAGAAAATTCTAATAGAGGAACTCAACGCAAAATCTATTGTCATGATGCCTCTAGTGGCACCGGTTGAGGAATCAAGCCCAACGTGGATGACGCCCATCATCGCTTTTTTACGGGACGGCACTTCACCCGCGGACTCCTCTGATGCGAAGAAAGTCCGCACAAAGGCACCGCTTTATGCCCTCGAGGGTGACGTCTTGTATCGAAGAAACTATTTGGGACCGCATTTAAGGTGCGTAGGTCCGAAAGAGGCAGAGGAAGTTATACGCGAGGTGCATGAGGGTGCATGCGCCCTTCATTCGGGACACAGGTCCATTGTGTCAAAAATCATGCGGTTAGGTTATTATTGGCCTACTATGTACGCAGACACGGCGCGTATTGTCAAGCAATGCGAATCATGCCAAATACATGCACCTATCAGCAGGGCACCTGCGCATCCAATGATACCGGTCTCCTCACCATGGCCATTCTGCAAATGGGCGATCGACATAGTCGGACCATTCCCCAAAGGCCAAGGTAATATTGCCATTCATTTGCTAAATATGCTACTTACGTCATTATCTTACGCATACTCTGCACACGCAGGAAATGTCAAATTCTTAATTGTTGCAATCGATTACTTCACGAAGTGGGTCGAAGCGAAACCGCTGGCAACAATTTCAGGGAAAAGAGTGCGGAATTTTGTATGGGAAGACATTGTCTGTCGATTCGGCATACCCAATGAAATTGTTAGTGATAACGGTACACAATTTGCCGGCGATCCTTTTCGCAGTTGGTGTGCGGAGCTTAATATTAAGCAAACTTTTACTTCAGTTGCGCATCCGCAGGCGAATGGCCAGTGCGAAGTTACCAACCGAGATATAGTTGCTGGAATCAAGGCAAGGTTGGGTCATGACCGCGTTGGTTGGGTGGATGAGCTTCCAAAGGTTTTATGGCGCATAGAACCACACCCAAAGCAAGCACTGGTGAGACTCCGTTTAGTTTGGTTTATGGGTCAGAAGCTGTTGTACCCGCAGAGATTGGGGTACCAACGTTCCGCATACAAAACTTTGATGAGCAAAATAACTCTGAAGCTCTGCGGGAAAATCTTAATCTGCTTGAAGAACGCAGACTCTCTGCGGCTGTTAACGAAGCAAATAACAAGCAGAAAATCGCAAAGTATTACAATCAGCGTGTGCGTTCACGCACTTATAAGTGCGGTGATTTGGTTTGGCGCCAGAGCGATGCAAGTCATGCGGAAGATACTGGGAAACTGGGACCTCGTTGGGAGGGCCCATACAGGGTAGCAAAAGCAAGCAACACCGGGGCATACCATCTAGAGACATTAGATGGCAAACCTGTGAAATGCACTTGGCATGCGACGTTATTGAAAAAATGTTACATGTAGCTAGATGGACTTGATCACTCCAATTTGTTTAGCACATTATTTTATTTTTCATCCTTTCGGATATGTCGCAGTTGTAATCATAATTAATGCCAAATAAAAATAATTACATGCGCATACTTTTGTTGTCCATTTATATTTTTTGTATGCGATTCCTGCCTACTTAAGGGGTGTCCTCTAGCCCCCGTGCGGCAAAAGCCTGTTTGGTTACAAGGCTAGACAATAACGGCAGGCGAAGGGAATTGGTTTTCCCCTAGCCAAGAGCCACGCAGACTAGATGGCTGCAAAGTCGACTTTAAAAAAAAAATATACAAGCATTGGTTTGCTTGTGCGTAATCGCTCTCGCATTGGTTTGCTTGAGGAACTCCTAAGCATAAAAACATTGGTTTGTTTTTAGTTGCGTTTGCTTACCATACAACTAATAGTGCACCTCTAGTACATGACAAAGCAATAGCGCAGTAGCTTTTGAGTCTAAATTGTTAAAGGTAAGTTAAAATATTGGTTTATTTTACGCAGTACCATCCGCATACGCATAAGTTGTGGTTAACTATGCGCATGCGCATGCGGTTCATAATTTGTTTTGATTCGCGATATATAAACAAGGATATCACGCATGCATAACAGACAAACATATATACACATCCAAATAAATTATTACATAAGTAATTGTTTCACATTCCTGCCCAACATGGGACTTAGGGCTCCAAAATACATTTACAATTACTTGCCTAAGATTAGGGCTTACGGCACAAACTACTCTAGTAATCCTCCTTCAAAAACCCATCAAGCGGCATCGTCGGGTCAGCCGCAAACGCATTGATCAAAGGGATAGGGATGGACTTGATTGCCTCTTCCGCCTCCAGCAGCGCCGCGGCCGTTCCCTCCTTTAATTTCTTTTGGACAATGTCGGAGAACGGTGGAGTTAGGCCGCATGCCTGGATCACTTCCCGCACAGCCTTGTTCACCTCATGGTCCTTGACCGCATCGACATAGGCATTAAACCGGTCGGACACGGGCTCGGAGTCCATCACTTTCTGCGCAATTGCGGGGAGTGCGGTGCGCAGCTTTGTCATATCTGCCTCGGCCAGCTCGCGGTCGGTAACCGCATCGTCCCTCTCCCTCGTCACCTTTTCCAACTCCAGCCTCACTCGCTCAGTTTCCCCCTTCGCCTGATCAACCGCACCCACAAGCTCTTGATTCTTTTTTCTTTCTTGAATCAAGAGGGTCTTGATTTCGGCCGCAGTCAATTCAACAACTTTGCGGGCCTCCTCAGCAGCGTCCCTGTCCTTCTTGACCTGATCTACACCCGCCTGCAGCAAACCCAACTCCACCTCTTTGCGCAGTGCAACATCGTATAGGCTGGAGGATCGACGGGCTTGGTCCGCAAACATCCCAAAGAATACCAGCCCGTTCTGGACAAAGGCGTTGAGCGCCTGGTTAAACGGCAGCGCAGCCAGTTGCTCGTGGAACTCTGCTGGGAAGATTTGCTGCAAGAATGCAGATTGCTCCGCAGCATTTTCTGCGGAGGACTGGCAAAGTTGGCGGAGGTTGGCAACACGGAAGCTGCCTTGCGGAGGAGGTAATGTAGACTCAGACTCGACGGGGATCGCCTTATCTTTGGATGTGGCAGTGGCCTGCAGCTCGGGGTTGACCCGCGGTGTTGTTGGCTGCGTCTCCTCCACATGCTCTGCAAAATACTCAGATTAGTACGCAGCTTTTTCTACGCGGTATACATGCGAAAAAATAAACGCTCACCATTAATGGGGGGAGGTAGGTCTGCGGACCGCGGCTCGATGGCAACAAAATTGTCGTTGCGCATATCCTCCAGCTGCTTAGGAGTCTTCTTCTTCTTCTTCTGAGCCTCGGACGTCCCAGCCGCCTTGCGTTTATTGCCTGACTCCGCCGGCGTTTCCTCCACATGTTCGCTAGCAGCTGACTGCTCTAGCTGTTTGTCCACATCCTGCTTGCGGAAAGAGATCCCAGCAATCTCCTCCGCGGTAAGCACCTTCTTCATCTTCATCTCTGCAAACAATAAACGCATGCGTTAGAAAATATACAAAAATTTATGTAAGTACGCGTTTATGCTATTCCTACCCTTTCCATCGGGGCCAACTATGGCCGGCCGCACATCCTCCCAAGGCCAATACGAGGAGATCTTCCCCAACCGCAGCATAACATTACCATACGAACGGTGCACCAGTTGTGCGTTGACGCACTGCTTCAACAACTTTTTCTCCTCGTCATCCAACGCTGGCATCTTGTTCACATCTTTTTCTACCTTCTCGCACCAAATAAGCGTCTGCGGGAAGCCAGTGCCTACTACGGTCTGGTCGACGAAGAAAAAAGTTTCTTTCCAACTTCCCGCATTCGATTTCGGGGTTTTTGTGAAATTTTGGCGTGCGAAGAAGGTGAACCAAGATTTATGGTGGTTGGCTAAGCGGAATAGGTGGCAGAAAACCTTCACCAATGGTACTGTGTTGAGTGCAACACACCACATCTCGAATAGAACGATTTTGCCTATCGCATACGGGTGCAATTGCCCTAGCCCTACTTTGAAATGATCTAGTACGCCTAAAAAGAAGTCGGTGGGTGGAACCCTAAAATTACCATGCTTAAAAGCATGTTCGTAGATCGCCACCTTATTCTCTGGTGGCTGATGGGCTCGCTGGCTAGGCAGAGGTGGTACCGGATTATAACCCGCTAGAGGGGGGTATTGCTTAACTAAGTGGTCGATGTTTTTCTGGCCTATGTTGGACTCTACATTCTCTACGAAAGTTTCATTAGCTTTGGTCATTTTTAGATGAATGGAGAACGACTGACCTTTAAATGACGATCGGAATATGACGGAGTTGATCGGAATTGATAGGATTTGAAGGCGAGAGCGTATTTGGGAAGCTTGACACCGCAAAAGTGAAAACGTGTGTGATTTGGGGCTATTTATAGGCAAGATTGGGGGAGCGTGGGTTGGAATGGTGTTATCGTGGCCATACACGTGTAATGCAATCGACGGGTAGCATTTGCTGATCGCGCGTGGTGTCAGTTAAGAATGATTACAAACACGCGCGTGGTTCGCACGCGCCTGCGGCATTGTTACTTTATGTCTTGTCAGCCGAATGGGCTTCTGCGATTGTGACAGGCATCGAGGCGCACGCGAGGACATTAAATGCTCGTCGTCCTTTTATTTTCTCTTTTTCGCTTAATAGTTTGATATCATATGACTTGCGTCATATAACATCAAACTGGGGGGACTTAATGATACCGCAGCCCGCATGCGCATGTAACATACACACGGGCATGCGCTATGGTGCGTATGCGGGGTGCTCTCATGCGTCATGCGGCATGCGGATCCGTATCTGGTCCCTTTACGGCGGTTGAGCAAATATCTTTTCCATAATTATATCCGTGATTCGGGGGAGATGGTTATGGAAACGATTATCACTATCCTATGACGGTTCTAGAATTAGGGTTTGCCTATAAATACAAACCCTAATCGTCGTTAGCAACATACCACGTTACGTAGCCATCTTCTACCACACATCCTACGTAACTTACATCCTCTATCATCTTCTAAAGGTTAACAGGTGAGTTCTTTATTAACTGGTACCTACAACCTTGCTTGGGGCCTTCTGATCGACGGACGTCATCGAAGGTGGACTTAATCACTTGGCCACCCCGCCGACATCATCATGTCGGCCAGGGTTATTCACGGTAGCCGGACCGGAGAGCCACGTTCTAAGATCTTTAAACCCCTCCTTTACGTTGAGCAAGCATGTTAAGACCCCTCGGTTAAAATATGCATGATCACTTAAAAATGTAGGAAAAGTATGTTCACACTTATTAGTGACTTATTAGTGTGTACAAACACAAATTTAATCAACAAATTTGTTGTAGTGACAGTCGGCATCAAATTGCTATTTTTAATATGACTTAAAAGTCTATCAGTCAAATCTATTGGGCTTAATCAACAACAAAACCTCTACTTTCCATTTCTTCAACCAATTTCAAACCTTCTTGAACCATTCCCTCCTTCATTAACTCTTTAAACAACTCATACGCACCTTTGATTCCCACCAAGAATTTGATCGCCGGGTGCTAGGTCACTGACATAACCTTTTTTGTCTTTATTTGACCCCAAGAATGAATTGGATCGAGACCTCTTTTATTTCTAAACAACACATCGATCAATATACTGTACGTGCAACAAGAAGCCCTAACACATCATCTACCATTTTCTCAAACAATTCACACGCTTCTATAACTTTAATTGATTTCAAAAAACCGTCCATAAAAATATTCGTGGTTCACCCCTTTGCACTTGTGCATTGGGATGGGGTGGATAGGTCTCAAGTTCGAGTCCCTCTCTTAAAAATATTCGTGAGATTTATTTCCTGAAAGCCGAATTGCCCCGGGAAAGGTTTTACCTTCAGGACCCAGGTCCGACCGCCTGCCCCTCGGGATGGTATAAGGTTCGGATCCCTGTAATGCGGTTCGGGTTTTCTGTCCGAAAGCGCGTGCGTGCGCGGCAAATGAGAGTATTCGATGCCAACAACTTGCCTTTCAAAAAAAAAAAAAAAAAAAAAAAAAACCTTCCATAATAGATTTATACACAACATGCAGTATCCGGACGAAAACATTGTGTTGCATTTCACTAAATATTTTAACATCATGCATTCTGTAACATGTACATCATCCTTGTATAATTAATCGATATGAGAAACAATCTGGTTCATGACCCGATCTTTTTAACTCGTCCCAAATCATTTATTTTCCCGTAAGAACAAAGACCTTGTGTAAGTGCACAAATCAGGACTAATTGTGCTCGTCTCTTTCATCTCCTAAAAAAGATTCAATGCAGTTGAAAAAATCAACTCTTTTCAATATATGTTTTTTTTTTTTTGAACGGTGATATCGACATCGAATACTTTCATTGTCACCCATATGCACGTTAGGAGGAAACCCAATCCGCGACGATGTTGGCAGTACCATCGAAGGTTGGGAAAAACCCCTCAGAGACCTTCCCAAATGGCATTGATGTTGGCGGTACCACCAAATGTTGGAAACTCCTGCTTTAAGTGAGAATTGAACTTGAGTTGGCAGTAACGATCTTACCCCATACCACTCAAACTAAGTTTCGGTGGTTAATAATCATTGAATCAGATAATGAAACTGATGTTAATTGATGATTAAGGTTACTAGTACCTCCAGGTTCGGAGAGTGATTTGGCTATTGACGCTATTACAAGGATGGAACCCAGTTTGGATTTGAAGAATTGGGTTAAGCTACTGTGGTTTTGGTACGAACTTGAAGAAATTGAATTAAGGTTTTCTTGAGGGATGTTGATGTTCGTGTTCTAGAGGGATGTTGACGGGGTTCGATACGTGGATTTACTGTATTAAATGTAAAAGATTACGGCTAGTCATGATTCACTATACGGATTAACGTTAACTATGAAATCATTCGTGTACAATGTTAAAAAAGTTGAGATCAAATCATCAAATTAAATATTAGGTCTCACCTTGATCGTGAGTATAAAGTTTGAGATCAATCATGAATTTTTTTTTTAACTTATATTCATTAGTTAAATTTTTGTGACCTACTTTTATACAAGTTAATTAATTGTTATTGAGAATTAATTATCTTTTTCCATCTTTTAGCCTACTTTTTTAGTACCTTTTAACCTCTTTTTAAAGGAATGCAACCTTCTTTGTGTAAAGTTTATTGACTCACTTTAAAAGTTATAACATCTTTTAGCCTACACTGTAAACTATTGACTCACTTTAAAAGTGCAAGTCACCTCCATCATCCATCATACTCCGTATAACTTTGATTCTTTGAATGCTTGTGTAGATAAAGTAAATTCACTATGGCTTTCTCGTTCTTTTTTCTGTTTTTTCTAGGGAGTATTTGTTTTCCTTATCATTATTATATTTTATAATAATAATAATAATATAATAATAATAATAATATAATAATAATAATAATAATAATAATAATAATAATAATAATATTATTATTATTATTATTATTATTATTATTATTATTATTACTATTATTATTATTTATTATTATCATATTAAGATTAATAATATTAAGACTAATTATTAAAAATAAATAAATAATTTTTTTTTACATTTTATCTTTCCAATCTCGATTTATTTTATTATCTGTTCGATTCTTACCACTACACAAAATTCTTTAATATTTATCGGGAAAATCATGGACCAAATTAATTAATATATTAACTATTAGACAAAAAAGATGAAAATAGTATCAGGGACAGTTTTGACTTTTTACTTATTTCACTGTAGCACTTATTAATATATTAATTATTAGAAAAAAAAGATGAATAGTATTAGGGGCAGTTTCAACTTTTTACTTATTTCACTGTAGCAACGGAATTACTGTAGCCCGTTTAGCACTGTAGCAACGGAATTACTGTAGCAACGGAATCACTTTAGCAACGGTACTGTAGCATTTTTTTTCTCGGTTCGTTTACTGGCTTTTTTTTTCCTTTAAATTTTTCTCTATCCGTTATAACAATTTTTTTTATTTTTTTCTTTTTGGTTTCCTTTATATTTTTCTCCACAAAATAACGACTTAATTGCGTTAAATTTTTAAAAGTCAACAATTCCATAGCAAAACGCGAAGATATTTTGTGATGACCCGGAAATTTCTGACCAAATTTAAACTTTATCTTTAAATGATTTAATGTTTCCGACACGATAAGCAAAGTCTATGAAGTTGAATCTTAAAATTTTAGAACTGTTTCATGTATTAAATTACATTTGACTACTCTCGACGATTCATGAACAATTATATGTATGTATATATATATATATGTACAAGTAAAAACGACTTTCCAACCGTAAAATACTATTTGCTACAGTAAAATGACTTTCCTACCGTAAAACACTATTTGCTACAGTAAAACACTATTTGCTACATTGAAACCGTATTTTGCTACAGTGAACACTATTTGCTACAGTAAACACTATTTGCTACAGTAAACACTATTTGATGTCGACGAACTAGCAAACAAAAACAGGATAAGGCGGCCATGCGATCGCATGGCAAAAACACTGAAAACTCATGCGATCGCATGAGGTACTGTAGCAGGCCACATACTATAAAAGCTCGATTCATTCCTCTGTATTATTTTTTTTTTTATATTATTATTATTATTATTATTATTATTATTATTATTATTATTATTATTATTATTATTATTATTATTATTATTATTATTATTATTATTATTATTATTATTATTATTAAGATTAATATTATTATTATTATTAATCTTATTATAATATTATTATTAGTAGTATATATACCTAAAATACTACGACGAGGTTATGTGCGTGTCACCTTCAAAATGGGTTTTTGAGCGGGATAGAGCTAAGAAAATTATGGGTTATTGTCAAGGAGGTTATGGGTAATGTTCGGGGGTATATTTGTGAATCAAACTTAGTGTTTATCATCTCTGTTACGTCTACGTACTTTCCTACAATATTGAATCTCAATACTGATACGTAAGCACTCATATTTTATCTTTTATATATTAATTGTGTATCCATGTCTAGTGCTCGAGTATATATATTTATACATGTTTGTATGCTAAATTTCGTCGCTAAACAGTTTATAATGAATCACGAATTAAATACATATATTACTGGTAAAAGGTATATGATATACATGTTTTTGGAAAGCTGGCGAAAAATCAATAACTTTTCATTTAGATATCGAATAGTTTCGATGAACGGATTAAAAGATATGATCAACTGAATTATGATTGACGTTAATTGAAATTTCTTTTGAATCTGCAATTAAGATTTAAACAACTTGTTTACGAGATTTATAAATTGGATTTTTGAATATTACCAACCGAGTAAATGAATCCTTATACAAGGTACGTCTAGTTTTGTTGAACTATTGTCAAAATTGACTTTTTGAAACAACATTGGATAACTTTTGTATGTCAATATCGAGCATTAGGATTGTGATACACTATGACCTGACCTAGCTTGATAGACATTTATTGACCAACATATGTTCTCTAGGTTGAGATCTACGGTTATTTGGTAATCCGTGTTTCGATCACATTTTGGTGAACGACTTTATATGCTGCTAAGGTGAGTTTCATTACTCCCTTTTTAATTGTTTTTGCAATATATATTTTTGGGCTGAGAATACATGCAATTTATTTTAAACGCAATGGATACAAGTACATACTTAATTCTACACCGAGTTTGAACCGAAAATCCCTTAGCTTTGGTAACTAGTAGCTGCCAGTACATAGGATATGGACTGGTGGGCGCGAATAACAGTATATGGATCCATAGGGCTTGACATCCCCGTCCGAGCTAGAGCGCTAGCCTTTTAACGGACGTGTGTTATTTGAGTTTAGGACACGTTGGTTTGCGTGTATTAAAACGAATGGGGTATTTATCATTATAACGTTAAAGCTTAGTTACCAGGGTGCTCTGTTACGTAGAATCTTTTGATAAACGTTTCTAAATGAAACAACTGAAATCTTGTGATCCACCTTTATATACAGATTATGCGAAACACTAAAACTATGAACTCACCAACCTTTGTGTTGACACTTGTTAGCATGTTTATTCTCAGGTTTCCTAGAAGTCTTCCGCTGTTTGCTTATATGTTAGACAAGCTATGTGCATGGAGTCGTACATGGCATATTTTTCAAGGAAACGTTGCATTCACCAAATCATCACCATGTATCTTATTTTGACTGCATTGCCAACGGAAGTACTATTGTAAACTATTATTTACGGTGATTGTCTATATGTAGAAATCATCAGATGTCGAAAACCTTTGATTTAAATATTCATTTATGGTGTGCCTTTTCAAAAGAATGCAATGTTTACAAAACGTATCATATAGTGGTCAAATACCTCGCAATGAAATCAATGAATGACGTATTGTCCATATGGATTTGGAGCGATCGTCACAGTTGGTATCAGAGCGTTGGTCCTAGCGAACCAGGTCTTGCATGAGTGTGTCTAACTGATAGTGGTTAGGATGCATTAGTAAGTCTGGACTTCTACCGTGTCTACATGTTAAAAGTTTTGCTTATCATTTCTTGTCGAAAATTACATGTTTATCATCTTAAGTCTAAACGCATCTTATTGCATTGATTGCATAGATAGTGTATAGATAAAATTCATATCTTAGCGTATCTGTTACTGTAAACTTTTCCTGACATCTTCTGAAAATTCCTCCGTGATTTATGAAATTTTGGTATTATATATACATATGTAAATTATGTATTGAAGAGTACCAATCTAAATTCTATAATCTATTTCATATCAAAAATCATCTCTCTAATTATACAAGATGGATCCCGTATCTAGTTCAAATTCCTTAAACTCCGACAGCTATTCCGATATGGATATTCACCTGAATTCCGAAGACAGTGTAACCGGAATGGATCAACCAATCAGCCATCACCTATTCTGGATGAATTGGGGATGGGTTCGTAGCCTAATTAATTATTGGAGACAAGAAGAAGGCGATCCCTTCCATCCACCACATTGCCCTCTTGGCGAAGAACCTGAAGCACTTACCGGCGAACCTGTTCGTAATACCATTTTCTCTCTCATCTCCAGAATATCTCTTCATGATCATATACTCTCTCAAATTCTGGATCTTATTCATCCGCTCGTCCGAACCGCCAATCATCCCGGTATAGTAGAAGAAGTCAACGAGCTTCGCGCTCGGGTAGTGGCTTTGGAGAATATGGTGCAAAGGTTACAAGCACCAGCAGCATCACCGACATCAACAGTACCACCGACAACAACACCAACAGTACCATTACCACCAACAACAACATCCGCATCGCAAACCTCAACTTCACAATCTGTTCCACGAGCATCAACGTCATACGCACCGTAGTTACCAAGAAATACCAGCAACAATAACCGATGAAGTATTAACTCATTTCCCCTGAAGAAATTTTATGTATATTTAATATATATGAATTTTGAAATCAAAATAAATCTTTTCGTACCAAGTTATTACGTGTGAATCTTAACTGTAGGTACTACTCGGTTAATTCATATTACTAATATGCTATGATGTACATCCTTCGTTAATGACTTAACCATCGTTAACTACAATCTCTGTTTCCAACTCAATGAATTCCATTTCATAATAAACTAGGTATATTATTCAATTATATGGTTGATTTTATACTTTCATCTTCGATGTATTCGAAACTTTCTAGAAAACATCATTTGTACCTTGCGAAGTTAGCAAGAGTTCCATGAGCACCAACATGATTCACTGAGAAAATATCAATAAAACTGAGTATTGATTACATTAGTGAAATACTCCGTAAAGATTATTAAATCTTTAATGTTTTAGAGATTATTCATTTCTAATTCAAGTCAAAAATCAAATGAGCTTAATATGATATTAACTCATCAAATCTGTATTACATCTGAAGAAAATATACATACATATATTTTCATAAAGACGGTAATAAAAAAATTCTTTTGTACAAAATATTACTTGTGAAATCTTTAACGGGTAGGTAATTCCCGGGAAATATATAAGTTTACAATTAATATGTTATAATGTACATTCTTCAACTTTGATTCAAAAATTATTAACTATGCTCACAGCGATATACAATCGTTTCCATCCAAATTCAATTACATATTCTGATATTGACGGATCAGAATCCAAGTCAAGATTTAACGGGTGACATCATTCTTAGATCTCTACATCTTTCAAAGCTATACTTTGACTTCAAAAATGTGAAAGATCCTTTAGCATTGTTATTACTGAAAATAACCTTGCAATTTCTTTTCAAAGTATCCAGTATTATCAACCGTTCAACCAGTCAACGATGACCTTTCAGACTTGTAACTTTGGCATATACGTTTTTGTTATCGGGGAATCTTTCATGTTCCAACACATTAGCAGTAAATTTACCAACAACTTCATTGATCTTTAACCTTCCGAAAAATCCTTATACTCATTGAAACCGTATCATGTACTCATCCACATCTTGTAACGGCAATTGCCATACCAACTATCGGGAATTAGCAAGCAGTATTTTGAAATCTTGCAGCACGTCTACTGTAGTGACCCGAACTTTTCCATGTTTATATATATTAATTGAGATTGATATTTACATGATTAAATGTTTCCAACATGTTAAGCAATCAAACTTGTTAAGACTTGATTAATTGAAATATGTTTCATATAGACAATTGACCACCCAAGTTGACCGGTGATTCACGAACGTTAAAACTTGTAAAAACTATATGATGACATATATATGGATATATATATAGGTAACATGATACTATGATAAGTAAACATATCATTAAGTATATTAACAATGAACTACATATGTAAAAACAAGACTACTAACTTAATGATTTTTAAACGAGACATATATGTAACGATTATCGTTGTAAAGACATTTAATGTATATATATATATATCATATTAAGAGATATTCATACATGATAATATCATGATAATATAATAATTTAAAATCTCATTTGATATTATAAACATTGGGTTAACAACATTTAACAAGATCGTTAACCTAAAGGTTTCAAAACAACACTTACATGTAACGACTAACGATGACTTAACGACTCAGTTAAAATGTATATACATGTAGTGTTTTAATATGTATTTATACACTTTTGAAAGACTTCAATACACTTATCAAAATACTTCTACTTAACAAAAATGCTTACAATTACATCCTCGTTCAGTTTCATCAATAATTCTACTCGTATGCACCCGTATTCGTACTCGTACAATACACAGCTTTTAGATGTATGTACTATTGGTATATACACTCCAATGATCAGCTCTTAGCAGCCCATGTGAGTCACCTAACACATGTGGGAACCATCATTTGGCAACTAGCATGAAATATCTCATAAAATTACAAAAATATGAGTAATCATTCATGACTTATTTACATGAAAACAAAATTACATATCCTTTATATCTAATCCATACACCAACGACCAAAAACACCTAAAAACACTTTCATTCTTCAATTTTCTTCATCTAATTGATCTCTCTCATGTTCTATCTTCAAGTTCTAAGTGTTCTTCATATATTCTACAAGTTCTAGTTACATAAAATCAAGAATACTTTCAAGTTTGCTAGCTCACTTCCAATCTTGTAAGGTGATCATCCAACCTCAAGAAATCTTTGTTTCTTACAGTAGGTTATCATTCTAATACAAGGTAATAATCATATTCAAACTTTGGTTCAATTTCTATAACTATAACAATCTTATTTCAAGTGATGATCTTACTTGAACTTGTTTTCGTGTCATGATTCTGCTTCAAGAACTTCGAGCCATCCAAGGATCCGTTGAAGCTATATCCATTTTTCTCTTTTCCAGTAGGTTTATCCAAGGAACTTAAGGTATTAATGATGTTCATAACATCATTCGATTCATACATATAAAGCTATCTTATTCGAAGGTTTAAACTTGTAATCACTAGAACATAGTTTAGTTAATTCTAAACTTGTTCGCAAATAAAAGTTAATCCTTCTAACTTGACTTTTAAAATCAACTAAACACATGTTCTATATCTATATGATATGCTAACTTAATGATTTAAAACCTGGAAACACGAAAAACACCGTAAAACCGGATTTACGCCGTCGTAGTAACACCGCGGGCTGTTTTGGGTTAGTTAATTAAAAACTATGATAAACTTTGATTTAAAAGTTGTTATTCTGAGAAAATGATTTTTATTATGAACATGAAACTATATCCAAAAATTATGGTTAAACTCAAAGTGGAAGTATGTTTTCTAAAATGGTCATCTAGACGTCGTTCTTTCGACTGAAATGACTACCTTTACAAAAACGACTTGTAACTTATTTTTTCGACTATAAACCTATACTCTTTATGTTTAGATTCATAAAATAGAGTTCAATATGAAACCATACCAATTTGATTCACTCAAAACGGATTTAAAATGAAGAAGTTATGGGTAAAACAAGATTGGATAATTTTTCTCATTTTAGCTACGTGAAAATTGGTAACAAATCTATTCCAACCATAACTTAATCAACTTGTATTGTATATTATGTAATCTTGAGATACCATAGACACGTATACAATGTTTCGACCTATCATGTCGACACATCTATATATATTTCGGAACAACCATAGACACTCTATATGTGAATGTTGGAGTTAGCTATACAGGGTTGAGGTTGATTCCAAAATATATATAGTTTGAGTTGTGATCAATACTGAGATACGTATACACTGGGTCGTGGATTGATTCAAGATAATATTTATCGATTTATTTCTGTACATCTAACTGTGGACAACTAGTTGTAGGTTACTAACGAGGACAGCTGACTTAATAAACTTAAAACATCAAAATATATTAAAAGTGTTGTAAATATATTTTGAACATACTTTGATATATATGTATATATTGTTATAGGTTCGTGAATCAACCAGTGGCCAAGTCTTACTTCCCGACGAAGTAAAAATCTGTGAAATTGAGTTATAGTCCCACTTTTAAAATCTAATATTTTTGGGATGAGAATACATGCAGGTTTTATAAATGATTTACAAAATAGACACAAGTACGTGAAACTACATTCTATGGTTGAATTATCGAAATCGAATATGCCCCGTTTTATTAAGTCTGGTAATCTAAGAATTAGGGAACAGACACCCTAATTGAAGCGAATCCTATAGATAGATCTATTGGGCCTAACAAACCCCATCCAAAGTACCGGATGCTTTAGTACTTCGAAATTTATATCATATTCGAAGGGTGTCCCGGAATGATGGGAATATTCTTATATATGCATCTTGTTAATGTCGGTTACCAGGTGTTCACCATATGAATGATTTTTATCTCTATGTATGGGATGTGTATTGAAATATGAAATCTTGTGGTCTATTATTATGATTTGATATATATAGGTTAAAACTATAACTCACCAACATTTTTGTTGACGTTTAAAGCATGTTTATTCTCAGGTGAATATTAAGAGCTTCCGCTGTTGCATACTAAAATAAGGACAAGATTTGGAGTCCATGTTTGTATGATATTGTGTAAAAACTGCATTCAAGAAACTGATTTCGATGTAACATATTTGTATTGTAAACCATTATGTAATGGTCGTGTGTAAACAGGATATTTTAGATTATCATTATTTGATAATCTACGTAAAGCTTTTTAAACCTTTATTTATGAAATAAAGGTTATGGTTTGTTTTAAAAATGAATGCAGTCTTTGAAAAACGTCTCATATAGAGGTCAACACCTCGCAACGAAATCAATTAATATGGAACGTTTTTAATCAATAAGAACGGGACATTTCAGTTGGTATCCGAGCGTTGGTCTTAGAGAACCAGAATTTTGCATTAGTGTGTCTTATCGAGTTTGTTAGGATGCATTAGTGAGTCTGGACTTCGACCGTGTTTACTTGAAAAATGATTGCTTAACAAATTTTGTTTGAAACTATATATTTTTAACATGTGAATATAATGTGATATATTAATCTCTTAACGCGTTTGATATATGTGATAGATGTCTACCTCTAGAACAAGTCCCATTGACTCACCTAATAATAATGAAGAGTCAAATGTAAATTGGAATGATTCGTGGACTGATTCACAAGTTCCCGAAGAGGAACCGGAAGAAGAGTCGGAACCGGAAGAAGAATCGGAACCGGAAGAAGAATCGGAACCGGATGAAGAAATAGAATCGGTGGGGGAAATAATAAAACGGTTAAGTAAAAGAAAATCCTCAACCAACCGACCAAGGTTAATTATGGTCAATGGTGTTTCCGCCAAGGAAGCAAAATATTGGGAGGATTACCAATTCTCCGATGAATCGGATTCCGACGAGAATTCCGATGATGTTATAGAAATTACCCCAACTGAATTTAAAAAGGCAAAAGAAAATAATAAGGGAAAGGGCATAAAAATAGAGAAATCTAATTCCAACCCCGATGAACTTTATATGTATCGTCAACCCCCGAAGTCCTTAAGTTGTAACAATGACCCGGGAACTTCTAAACCACCAGGTTTTTCTAAACCAATGTGGAAAATAACGGCTCGTATTAGGGGAACATCATATATCCCTAGAAACTTGGCAAAACGAACCAAAACCGAAGAAGAAGAAACAAGCGAGTCGGAATAAGATAGTTGTATTCGTGTGGTGTAATATATGTAATATAGTGTGCTTATGCTTTATGATATATGTAAAAATTGCTTGTATTAATAAGTATATTTTTTTTATGAATCTAACTCTTGTCTATTTTACAGTATAAAAACACAAAATGGATAGACAACCCAATATTTTAAGAGACCTACCCGGAGACATGATTGATGAAATCTTGTCTAGAGTCGGTCAGAATTCTTCGGCACAACTATTTAAGGCGAGATCAGTTTGTAAGACATTCGAAGAACGTTCCAAGAATGCCTTGGTTTATAAAAGGCTTTCGTTCGAAAGATAGGGGATATCACATTGGGAAATCCATAAGTTACGATGTGTTTACTTTGACGCATATATTGCGGGGAACCCAAATGCTATTTTACGCAATGGGTTAAGAAATTATTTTGACTCAATATATCCGAATATTGGACTTCGTGATTTAGAAAAAGCGGCTAACATGCAACATAAAGAAGCATGTTATGCTTACGGATTAGTAATGTTCGCTTCTCACCAAAGTGAGAACAAGAACATCGGGCTACAACTATTAAACAAAACGCTTCCACAAGTGACGGAGTTGGTAATTGGGGTAAGAAATGAGGTTTTTAGATTGTTACGGGACTGTTGGACATTACGTAACCCTCGTCCCTTTGACGACGTTACAACACGCTGTCTTATCAACGGCCATAATGGTTATGTTCCACAAGACCAAGGATGGGAAGTAGTCCTAGTAAAACCAGAATGCATGACTTGTTTCTGGACGTATGAATTACGTGTCTTTATTGCCTTTGCTCAACGACTTGTGTACTAGCTAGAATTATCTTCACAACTATCTTGTATCAAAGTTATTGTGTGCTATATTTCATGCTTTATGTAAAATAAGCGGTATTGTAAGTTTGTAAAATATTGTATAAAAGTTTGAACGTGAAATATTATTACAATCAGTTTTTCATATAGAATTGTAGTAGTTGAATTGTATATTAGCTACTAAGTATGAACTTAACGGGTAGGTACTACCCGAATTTAAACTTATAAAATGCTAATATGAAGAAAAAGCTTTTATAAATGAGTTCATATTATGCTACGAAATACTATTAACTACTCTTAATATTCTGTATGATTAACTTGTTCCATTTGACTATTTTGAAGGAAATGGCACCGACTACTCGACACACCGTGAATATGAATGAAGAGGAATTCCGTACTTTTTTAGCTTCAAACATAGCCGCGGTACAGGCTACGCTACATACCAACAATAACCTTGGATCTGGCAGTACAGGAAATCGTGTAGGATGCACCTACAAAGAATTCACTGCCTGCAAACCTTTGGAATTTGATGGAACCGAAGGACCAATCGGATTGAAACGGTGGACCGAGAAGGTCGAATCGGTGTTTGCCATAAGTAAGTGTACTGAAGAGGACAAAGTGAAGTACGCTACGCATACCTTCACAGGTTCTGCGTTAACATGGTGGAATACCTATCTAGAGCAAGTGGGACAAGACGATGCGTACGCACTACCGTGGTCAGCATTCAAGCACTTGATGAACGAGAAGTACCGTCCCAGAACCGAGGTCAATAAGCTCAAGACAGAACTTAGAGGGTTACGAACCCAAGGATTTGATATTACCACGTACGAAAGACGATTCACAGAATTGTGCCTATTGTGTCCGGGAGCATTCGAAGATGAGGAAGAGAAGATCGACGCGTTTGTGAAAGGATTACCGGAAAGAATCCAAGAAGATATAAGTTCACACGAGCCCGCCTCCATACAACAGGCATGTAGAATGGCTCACAAACTAGTGAACCAGATTGAAGAAAGAATTAAAGAACAGACTGCTGAAGAGGCCAATGTGAAGCAAGTCAAAAGAAAGTGGGAGGAAAACGGTGATAAGAATCACCAATACAACAACAACAGCAATTACAACAATAATCGCAATAATTATCCCAACAATCGCAACATCAATCGCAACTACAACAAACGGCCCAACAACAACAACAACAGCAACTACAACAATCATCCTAACAACAATAATAACCGCAACAACAATAACAATCAGAAGCAGCTATGCCAAAGGTGTGAAAAGTATCACTCGGGGTTCTGCACCAAATTTTGCAACAAGTGTAAAAGAAATGGTCATAGCGTGGCAAAGTGTGAGGTCTACGGACCAGGGGTTAATAGAACGAAAGGAACAAATGGTGTCGGAATGAGTAATGGCGGAGCAAGTAGTGTCGGAGCAAGTTATGCCAATGTAGTTTGTTATAAATGTGGAAAACCGGGCCACATTATTAGAAATTGCCCGAACCAGGAGAACACGAATGGACAAGGCCGCGGAAGAGTTTTCAATATTAATGCGGCAGAGGCACAGGAAGACCCGGAGCTTGTTACGGGTACGTTTCTTATTGACAATAAATCTGCTTACGTTTTATTTGATTCGGGTGCGGATAGAAGCTATATGAGTAGAGATTTTTGTGCTAAATTAAGTTGTCCATTGACGCCTTTGGATAGTAAATTTTTACTCGAATTAGCAAATGGTAAATTAATTTCAGCAGATAATATATGTCGGAATCGAGAAATTAAACTGGTTAGCGAAACATTTAAGATTGATTTGATACCAGTAGAGTTAGGGAGTTTTAATGTGATAATCGGTATGGACTGGTTGAAAGAAGTGAAAGCAGAGATCGTTTGTTACGAAAATGCAATTCGCATTATACGAGAAAAAGGAAAACCCTTAATGGTGTACGAAGAAAAGGGCAACACGAAGCTACATCTTATTAGTAATTTGAAGGCACAAAAACTAATAAGAAAAGGTTGCTATGCTGTTCTAGCACACGTCGAGAAAGTACAAACTGAAGAAAAGAGCATCAATGATGTTCCCATTGTAAAAGAATTTCCCGATGTATTTCCGAAAGAATTACCGGGATTACCCCCACATCGATCCGTTGAATTTCAAATAGATCTTGTACCAGGAGCTGCACCAATAGCTCGTGCTCCTTACAGACTCGCACCCAGCGAGATGAAAGAACTGCAAAGCCAATTACAAGAACTTTTAGAGCGTGGTTTCATTCGACCAAGCACATCACCGTGGGGAGCTCCTGTTTTGTTTGTCAAGAAGAAAGATGGTACATTCAGGTTGTGTATCGACTACCGAGAGTTGAACAAACTTACCATCAAGAACCGCTACCCACTACCGAGAATCGACGACTTATTTGATCAACTACAAGGCTCGTCTGTTTATTCAAAGATTGACTTACGTTCCGGGTATCATCAAATGCGGGTGAAAGAAGATGATATTCCAAAGACTGCTTTCAGAACACGTTACGGTCATTACGAGTTTATGGTCATGCCGTTTGGTTTAACTAATGCACCAGCTGTGTTCATGGACCTTATGAACCGAGTGTGTGGACCATACCTTGACAAGTTTGTCATTGTTTTCATTGATGACATACTTATTTACTCAAAGAATGACCAAGAACACGGTGAACATTTGAGAAAGGTGTTAGAAGTATTGAGGAAGGAAGAATTGTACGCTAAGTTTTCAAAGTGTGCATTTTGGTTGGAAGAAGTTCAATTCCTCGGTCACATAGTGAACAAAGAAGGTATTAAGGTGGATCCGGCAAAGATAGAAACTGTTGAAAAGTGGGAAACCCCGAAAACTCCGAAACACATACGCCAGTTTTTAGGATTAGCTGGTTACTACAGAAGGTTCATCCAAGACTTTTCCAGAATAGCAAAACCCTTGACTGCATTAACGCATAAAGGGAAGAAATTTGAATGGAATGATGAACAAGAGAAAACGTTTCAGTTATTGAAGAAAAAGCTAACTACGGCACCTATATTGTCATTGCCTGAAGGGAATGATGATTTTGTGATTTATTGTGACGCATCAAAGCAAGGTCTCGGTTGTGTATTAATGCAACGAACGAAGGTGATTGCTTATGCGTCTAGACAATTGAAGATTCACGAACAAAATTATACGACGCATGATTTGGAATTAGGCGCGGTTGTTTTTGCATTAAAGACTTGGAGGCACTACTTATATGGGGTCAAAAGTATTATATATACCGACCACAAAAGTCTTCAACACATATTTAATCAGAAACAACTGAATATGAGGCAGCGTAGGTGGATTGAATTGTTGAATGATTACGACTTTGAGATTCGTTACCACCCGGGGAAGGCAAATGTGGTAGCCGATGCCTTGAGCAGGAAGGACAGAGAACCCATTCGAGTAAAATCTATGAATATAATGATTCATAATAACCTTACTACTCAAATAAAGGAGGCGCAACAAGGAGTTTTAAAAGAGGGAATTTTAAAGGATGAAATACCCAAAGGATTGGAGAAGCATCTTAATATTCGGGAAGACGGAACCTGGTATAGGGCTGAAAGGATTTGGGTACCAAAATTTGGAGATATGAGAGAAATGGTACTTAGAGAAGCTCATAAAACCAGATACTCAATACATCCTGGAATGGGGAAGATGTACAAGGATCTCAAGAAACATTTTTGGTGGCCGGGTATGAAAGCCGATGTTGCTAAATACGTAGGAGAATGTTTGACGTGTTCTAAGGTCAAAGCTGAGCATCAGAAACCATCAGGTCTACTTCAACAACCCGAAATCCCAGAATGGAAATGGGAAAACATTACCATGGATTTCATCACTAAATTGCCAAGGACTGCAAGTGGTTTTGATACTATTTGGGTAATAGTTGATCGTCTCACCAAATCAGCACACTTCCTGCCAATAAGAAAAGATGACAAGATGGAGAAGTTAGCACGACTGTATTTGAAGGAAGTCATCTCCAGACATGGAATACCAATCTCTATTATCTCTGATAGGGATGGCAGATTTATTTCAAGATTCTGGCAGACATTACAGCAAGCATTAGGAACTCGTCTAGACATGAGTACTGCCTATCATCCACAAACTGATGGGCAAAGCAAAAGGACGATACAAACGCTTGAAGACATGCTACGAGCATGTGTTATTGATTTCGGAAACAGTTGGGATCGACATCTACCGTTAGCAGAATTTTCCTACAACCACAGCTACCATTCAAGCATTGAGATGGCGCCGTTTGAAGCACTTTATGGTAGAAAGTGCAGGTCTCCGATTTGTTGGAGTGAAGTGGGGGATAGACAGATTTCGGGTCCGGAGATTATACAAGAAACTACCGAGAAGATCATCCAAATTCAACAACGGTTGAAAACCGCCCAAAGTCGACAAAAGAGCTACGCTGACATTAAAAGAAAAGATATAGAATTTGAAATTGGAGAGATGGTCATGCTTAAAGTTGCACCTTGGAAAGGCGTTGTTCGATTTGGTAAACGAGGGAAATTAAATCTAAGGTATATTGGACCATTCAAGATTATTGATCGTGTCGGACCAGTAGCTTACCGACTTGAGTTACCTCAACAACTCGCGGCTGTACATAACACTTTCCACGTCTCGAATTTGAAGAAATGTTTTGCTAAAGAAGATTTCACTATTCCATTAGATGAAATCCAAATCAACGAAAAACTTCAATTCATCGAAGAACCTGTCGAAATAATGGATCGTGAGGTTAAAAGACTTAAGCAAAACAAGATACCAATTGTTAAGGTTCGATGGAATGCTCGTAGAGGACCCGAGTTCACCTGGGAGCGTGAAGATCAGATGAAGAAGAAATACCCGCATCTATTTCCAGAAGATTCGTCAACACCTTCAATAGCTTAAAATTTCGGGACGAAATTTATTTAACGGGTAGGTACTGTAGTGACCCGAACTTTTCCATGTTTATATATATTAATTGAGATTGATATTTACATGATTAAATGTTTCCAACATGTTAAGCAATCAAACTTGTTAAGACTTGATTAATTGAAATATGTTTCATATAGACAATTGACCACCCAAGTTGACCGGTGATTCACGAACGTTAAAACTTGTAAAAACTATATGATGACATATATATGGATATATATATATAGTTAACATGATACTATGATAAGTAAACATATCATTAAGTATATTAACAATGAACTACATATGTAAAAACAAGACTACTAACTTAATGATTTTTAAACGAGACATATATGTAACGATTATCGTTGTAAAGACATTTAATGTATATATATATCATATTAAGAGATATTCATACATGATAATATCATGATAATATAATAATTTAAAATCTCATTTGATATTATAAACATTGGGTTAACAACATTTAACAAGATCGTTAACCTAAAGGTTTCAAAACAACACTTACATGTAACGACTAACGATGACTTAACGACTCAGTTAAAATGTATATACATGTAGTGTTTTAATATGTATTTATACACTTTTGAAAGACTTAAATACACTTATCAAAATACTTCTACTTAACAAAAATGCTTACAATTACATCCTCGTTCAGTTTCATCAACAATTCTACTCGTATGCACCCGTATTCGTACTCGTACAATACACAGCTTTTAGATGTATGTACTATTGGTATATACACTCCAATGATCAGCTCTTAGCAGCCCATGTGAGTCACCTAACACATGTGGGAACCATCATTTGGCAACTAGCATGAAATATCTCATAAAATTACAAAAATATGAGTAATCATTCATGACTTATTTACATGAAAACAAAATTACATATCCTTTATATCTAATCCATACACCAACGACCAAAAACACCTACAAACACTTTAATTCTTCAATTTTCTTCATCTAATTGATCTCTCTCAAGTTCTATCTTCAAGTTCTAAGTGTTCTTCATATATTCTACAAGTTCTAGTTACATAAAATCAAGAATACTTTCAAGTTTGCTAGCTCACTTCCAATCTTGTAAGGTGATCATCCAACCTCAAGAAATCTTTGTTTCTTACAGTAGGTTATCATTCTAATACAAGGTAATAATCATATTCAAACTTTGGTTCAATTTCTATAACTATAACAATCTTATTTCAAGTGATGATCTTACTTGAACTTGTTTTCGTGTCATGATTCTGCTTCAAGAACTTCGAGCCATCCAAGGATCCGTTGAAGCTATATCCATTTTTCTCTTTTCCAGTAGGTTTATCCAAGGAACTTAAGGTAGTAATGATGTTCATAACATCATTTGATTCATACATATAAAGCTATCTTATTCGAAGGTTTAAACTTGTAATCACTAGAACATAGTTTAGTTAATTCTAAACTTGTTCGCAAATAAAAGTTAATCCTTCTAACTTGACTTTTAAAATCAACTAAACACATGTTCTATATCTATATGATATCCTAACTTAATGATTTAAAACCTGGAAACACGAAAAACACCGTAAAACCGGATTTACGCCGTCGTAGTAACACCGCGGGCTGTTTTGGGTTAGTTAATTAAAAACTATGATAAACTTTGATTTAAAAGTTGTTATTCTGAGAAAATGATTTTTATTATGAACATGAAACTATATCCAAAAATTATGGTTAAACTCAAAGTGGAAGTATGTTTTCTAAAATGGTCATCTAGACGTCGTTCTTTCGACTGAAATGACTACCTTTACAAAAACGACTTGTAACTTATTTTTCTGACTATAAACCTATACTTTTTCTGTTTAGATTCATAAAATAGAGTTCAATATGAAACCATACCAATTTGATTAACTCAAAACGGATTTAAAATGAAGAAGTTATGGGTAAAACAAGATTGGATAATTTTTCTCATTTTAGCTACGTGAAAATTGGTAACAAATCTATTCCAACCATAACTTAATCAACTTGTATTGTATATTATGTAATCTTGAGATACCATAGACACGTATACAATGTTTCGACCTATCATGTCGACACATCTATATATATTTCGGAACAACCATAGACACTCTATATGTGAATGTTGGAGTTAGCTATACAGGGTTGAGGTTGATTCCAAAATATATATAGTTTGAGTTGTGATCAATACTGAGATACGTATACACTGGGTCGTGGATTGATTCAAGATAATATTTATCGATTTATTTCTGTACATCTAACTGTGGACAACTAGTTGTAGGTTACTAACGAGGACAGCTGACTTAATAAACTTAAAACATCAAAATATATTAAAAGTGTTGTAAATATATTTTGAACATACTTTGATATATATGTATATATTGTTATAGGTTCGTGAATCAACCAGTGGCCAAGTCTTACTTCCCGACGAAGTAAAAATCTGTGAAAGTGAGTTATAGTCCCACTTTTAAAATCTAATATTTTTGGTATGAGAATACATGCAGGTTTTATAAATGATTTACAAAATAGACACAAGTACGTGAAACTACATTCTATGGTTGAATTATCGAAATCGAATATGCCCCTTTTTATTAAGTCTGGTAATCTAAGAATTAGGGAACAGACACCCTAATTGACGCGAATCCTAAAGATAGATCTATTGGGCCTAACAAACCCCATCCAAAGTACCGGATGCTTTAGTACTTCGAAATTTATATCATATCCGAAGGGTGTCCCGGAATGATGGGGATATTCTTATATATGCATCTTGTTAATGTCGGTTACCAGGTGTTCACCATATGAATGATTTTTATCTCTATGTATGGGATATGTATTGAAATATGAAATCTTGTGGTCTATTATTATGATTTGATATATATAGGTTAAACCTATAACTCACCAACATTTTTGTTGACGTTTAAAGCATGTTTATTCTCAGGTGAATATTAAGAGCTTCCGCTGTTGCATACTAAAATAAGGACAAGATTTGGAGTCCATGTTTGTATGATATTGGGTAAAAACTGCATTCAAGAAACTGATTTCGATGTAACATATTTGTATTGTAAACCATTATGTAATGGTCGTGTGTAAACGGGATATTTTAGATTATCATTATTTGATAATCTACGTAAAGCTTTTTAAACCTTTATTTATGAAATAAAGGTTATGGTTTGTTTTAAAAATGAATGCAGTCTTTGAAAAACGTCTCATATAGAGGTCAAAACCTCGCAACGAAATCAATTAATATGGAACGTTTTTAATCAATAAGAACGGGACATTTCATCTATGCCAACAGTTATATGTGTTCATATAATGTCTACCTCCTGGACTTACATACTTCGAATGTGAAGTTTCCGAAAAACACCCCAAACTACGAAACTAGTTCTCCGAATTTTGGAAAAATGTTGATGAAGCAGCAAAAACTGTAAACGACCTTAACAGTCAAAAGTTTGATGATAAAGAATAGTATGGTGGTAAAGCTGAGAAAAAGAGAAAGTTTAGGACTGGAAAACGGATTGAGCAAAGTATGAAAGAGGCTGTGGATAAATCACAAGGTCGAAACCTGTCTTCAAAGAATCCAAATGATTCAGTATCTGCTGAAGCCATTAACGAATACCTTGCTTTCGAATCTAAACCCTTGTGGACAATATTCTTCATCATCCTCTGATATTAGAAATTCTAAGATATCATCGTATCTTTCATTATAAATATCCTCCATATTTCTGGAGATAATTTCATAATCATTCGTATCGGAAATCAATTTTCTCCTTGCGATATCTGTGTTACATCATAAAAGAAACTATTTTAGTTTCTAAATTCTGAAACTTTCAAGTTTAAAATATGAATATTTTGGAAGTGGTGTTGGGAGCTGAAGCATGAGTTAGTATAATTTAATGACACTAAATCAACGTGATTATATTACAGTAAGTCATGCTGAGTTTCTAATGGAACGTGATAAAGGTTCACAGATCCCACCCTCATCATGAACCATGTTACATAACTCTTTCATTCTATATAATCTCTAAATATAACAAGAAAATATATTTCTTGATGATTCGGTCTTTTTCGAGGTATTCTGGTAATTTGACAAGTCAGATTGTACTATTACCATTTCTTTCTTAGAACATTATTTATGTTCATCTGAAACTTCATACCTACGAATTCTGGACCATTATTCGCTTGACTTAAAGTCGGGAAGAGAAAATGAAAGCATGAAGCTCCGAAATATAATGGAAAATATAAAGCCCGATAACAACTCTGAAATTACAAACCGTGTATATCAATGCGTATAGCAATATAAAGACACAGGAGAATGAAAAACACTATAACCCCAAGGTAATAGTAGAAGAAAATAACATCCTCTGGTGGCAGATGAAAAAGAAGAATGAAGGATACGATAGCCAGGAAAATATCAAGAATCAGAACTGGATTAAGCATTTTCACAATCTATTGGGATGTATGAAATAAGAAAGAAGATTATAGGAGTGGTGAAAATAAATGAAACGGAAGAGGTCAATTTATAGCAATCGAGATAGATTACGCATTTAATCAAAGAAAATCCTAATTTTCGCAAATTTCGAAGAATCAAATCTTATTTAGATTATGAAGATTTTCTATTCCTTAAATTCCGGAAATCAATCGTAACTACATCAAAAGCTAAGACGAATCTCTATTCTTTCATTTCACTCTTTTACGATAACTTCTCTCATACGCTTCGAGAAATCGGATTGTTTTATCCATATAATTCAAGGTGATAAAATTCTATTTATCAACTCATATTCGTCATGAAAACATTTCTATTGTTAGCCATGACGACCTCACTTAAATTTCGGGACGAAATTTCTTTAACGGGTAGGTACTGTGATGACCCGGAAATTTCTGACCGAATTTAAACTTTATCTTTAAATGATTTAATGTTTCCGACACGATAAGCAAAGTCTATGAAGTTGAATCTTAAAATTTTAGAACTGTTTCATGTATTAAATTACATTTGACTGCTCTCGACGATTCATGAACAATTATATGTGTATATATATATATATATATATATATATATATATATATATATATATATATATGTACAAGTAAAAACGACTTTCCTACCGTAAAATACTATTTGCTACAGTAAAATGACTTTCCTACCGTAAAACACTATTTGCTACAGTAAAACACTATTTGCTACAGTGAACCGTATTTTGCTACAGTGAACACTATTTGCTACAGTAACACTATTTGCTACAGTAAACGCTATTTGATGTCGACGAACTAGCAAACAAAAACAGGATAAGGCGGCCATGCGATCGCATGGCAAAAATACTGAAAACTCATGCGATCGCATGAGGTACTGTAGCAGGCCACATACTATAAAAGCTCGATTCATTCCTCTGTATTATTATTTTTTTATATTATTATTATTATTATTATTATTATTATTCTTATTATTATTATTATTATTATTATTATTATTATTATTATTATTATTATTATTATTATTATTATTATTATTATTATTAAGATTAATATTATTATTATTAATCTTATTATAATATTATTATTAGTAGTATATATACCTAAAATACTACGACGAGGTTATGAGCGTGTCACCTTCAAAATGGGTTTTTGAGCGGGATAGAGCTAAGGAAATTATTGGTTATTGTCAAGGAGGTTATGGGTAATGTTCGGGGGTATATTTGTGAATCAAACTTAGTGTTTATCATCTCTGTTACGTCTACGTACTTTCCTACTGATATTGCTCTAAACATACATATTATTCGACACAATATCACTTATATTTCATAGGTTTTTATCATCTACAAAGACATTCAATGCGCATTTCACGAGAAAAACGACAAAAGTGGATAAGAGCTTGCTATTTGAAGATTCGACGATAAAACGATAGTTTTAACCAGATTTATATCAAGAAACGTTTATCCGAATGAAAGTACAAGATAGATGAAGAAAAGAGTTCAAATGTAAAGTGCCAAGTCAGTACACGTCAATACGAGGTCATCAAAGAACAAACGAAAAAGAAAAATAAAGAAAACTGCTTTTACTCTTACACGAATAGTGTAGGTCTACACGAATAGTGTAGTATATTTGTTCTTACACGAATAGTGTAGGTCTACACGAATCGTGTAGAATATTTACTCTTACACGAATAGTGTAAGTCTACACGAATCGTGTAATGTTAGGCCGAATTTAATCATTCATCAGATAAGGGGCGGCTACTTTTGGAGTTTTAAATTACTTCTTTTCAAAGTGGTGCAGCAAATGGACAAGCTTTTGACTCAACTACTCACTACTATTACATGTTAAATACGGAGTATGTGCAGAGAGTTGAAGACACAGAGAACATATTACAACATTTTTCACATAACAATTACTATACGCAAGTTCTTATCAGTTTTATTTGTATCAATTAGTTCAAGGTTCAAATATTAGGATTAGTTTCAAATATTAAAGGGGTATTGTTCGTGATTAAGGGTATTATTGTACGCGTGAAAGGGGTGTTATTATTGTAATTTTTCTACCGTTTGAAGTTAATGCAAGTGAAGATATTTTAGTAAGTTTACTCTGTTAAAATTAGTGTTGTTATTATGTTTGCATATCTATATTTTTATGTCTACCTTAGTGTAATGGATAGCTAAATTTCCCTAGTGTTTGCTTAAATGTAGAGCCCCTAGTGAAATGGATTGTTACCATATGTAAAAGTAAAATGTAACTTTAGTATTTTTAATATTGAGCCTAGTTAAAAGAACCATTTTTATGTAATTAGGTATTTAACCCTTGCCACTTAATTTAGTAAATTTAAATAACGAAAGTTATATTTATTTACCTAAATTAAGCTTCAACATTAAAAATGATCTAGACGAATTTATGGATAAGTTATTGACACCAATTTAGAAATAAACTTCGGTGGTTTGGGTGATATCAATAAATTATATGAAGGTGAAATTATAAAAAGGGAAACCGTTATAATTTGGGTATTGGCGAAGGTCAAAACTAGGCTAGGTCTCAATTTAAATACTTAGGGAATAGTAGCTTTCTAAAAAGAATCCAATGAAAATTAGATTTTATTTAGTTAAGTTGTAACCTTATATTTATTCGAGAGAAAAATGTAAAGTTTGATACTAGAACATTTTAATAGGGCGTAAAACTTAAAACAATCCATGGACCTAGGGGTGACACAATTAAGTAAACACTCCCATTTATCTTATTTATACTTCTTATAAAAAGTATTATTGTTATTATTCACGAATTATAAGTTTAAAATATAAAAAGAAACCATAAAAACATTTATTTTTCGTAACAGTAATCTGTCACATACTTTTACACATACACGAATCGTGTATCATCACACGAATCGTGTAAGGTTCTGACGCGGCTACAGTACAGCTAGGGTTAAATTTAGGGTTTTAATTATTTAATTATATATATTTAGGTTATTAGTTATTTTAATTAAGTTAATTAGTTTTACTTATTATAAAATACCTTAATAAATGTTTTAATCTTAAAATTAGTATTAATTATTATAAGTTTATAAATTGTAACTAGTTTATAATTAGTTAATTAATTAATTTCCTTTTAATTTGTATTAGTTTTATTAAAAATATCATTTAGTTAATTTAAATAAGTTTATATAATAATTACTTAAAACAAAATTCTAAACATATAGTTTTATTAAAAATTACTATTTTACTAATTACCATCTAGTAATATAATTGTCGCGTCATAATTAGTATAATTTCAATTAGATTCCCTTTTTAAGTTAATTTTTGTAATCTTGTAATTTCATTTAGTAATTTAGTTTAAGTTATTTTCTTTTACTGTTATTTTACAATTGCCTAATCCAAAACCCTCTTTAATTAAGTTTGACATCAAAGACTATTAAAAACCATTAAACACTCCATCTCCCTGTGGAACGAATCGGATTTACCAACAAACTAAACTACACGGATAGGACTAGTTGCCTATATATATGTGTGAAATCAACCTAAAATCTATAAAATACCACATATACAATAAATCAATTCGTGTAACAAAACAACTCAAATCCGTTCATAAATAAAGGTCACGATCGCACACATCAACTTTTTGGCGCCGCTGCCGGGGAGTTGGCAGTTAAATAAATAGATAATTTTTCTGATTCGTAGTAGTAGTTGGATTTGTACGTGGACCGGGTTGTTGGATCACCAATTTTATTGGTCAATAGAAGGATCCTGCCCCTCTGCTGCATCTTTTGGCTATTCAAAACGTGGGCAAAATCAGAAGGAAAATCTGTTGTTTAAGGGTTTTTATCATTGTTTTTATGTTATTCGATCCTCTCGAGGAAATTCATTTCCAAGAAAGTTCAAAGTTTTTGAATAAATCCTTTAATTCTTTGTACAATTTCCCAAATTGTATGATCCGTTCAATCCTAAACTCGTTAAACTTAATCCGGAACCTCAAAGAATTAATAAAGGACAAAAACAACAAAAAGAAATAGGAAGTACTAGTAATTTTAAAACACCGAAAAACACTAAAAAAAGAGAAACAAATAGGTAACCCTAGATAAACCTTTAGTGAAGTGATCTCATAATAGAAATTAATGTATGAACTTACGTTCCTCCAACGCTGAATTAACTCCTTCACATCCTGAACCCGAAAGAAGATTCCACGAACGCTTAAGAGCTCAAGACGTAGATACTCTTGCTAAAAATTTAGAGTCACTTTCCTTAGAATCCGACTCTGAACCAATAATTCAACCAATCATAGAGCCAATTATTAAAGAAGAAGATAAAATGACTGAGACAAACCTAACAATGGAAGCATTAATGAAGGCCACAAGAAAAGGTCAAGGCCACGCAATCATCCAACCCGCGATGACTGATGGCTTTGAAATAAAAGGTCAATTTTTACACATGGTAACTAAAACATGTCAATTCGGTGGAGCCCCAAATGAGGATGCTAACGAGCATCTTCGTAAGTTTGTAAGCATTTGCAAGCTTTTCAAAATCAAGGATGTCACCGATGATGTCGCATGTTTAAAAATCTTTCCATGGTCCTTAAAAGATGATGCAAGAGATTGGCTAGACTCATTACCAGAAGGTTATATTGAAAACTGGAATGATATGATGGATAAATTTTTGTCAGAATTCTTTCCTGCTTCAAAAGCAGCAAAATTACAAAGTGACATAAATCACTTTAAACAAAAGCCTAATGAAACTCTTTATGAAGCTTGGACCCGATTCAATAAAATGCTTCGAATATGTCCTCAACACGGGTTGAATACATTCCAAAAGGTCCAAATATTCTATAAAGGAGTCAATGTGACAACTAGAAAAGATATAGATGTTGCAGCCGGAGGTTCAGTTATGAAGAAAACACCTGAAGACGCTCATACAATCATTGCTGATTTAGCGTCCCATTCTCATAACTGGCATCAAGAAATAGAATTTTCTAGATCATCAAATGTTGCTAGTATTGAAAGCAATGATGAAATTGCTTCTTTAAAAGTTCAAATAGCAAATCAAGCAAGGCAAATCGAGAAAGTAACCAAGGAAATGCATGCTATCAGAGTAGGATGTGAACTGTGCCAAGGTCCCCATCTTACTAGAGATTGTGATCAAAGTACAATGGAAGAGCAAGTAAATTTCTTAGGTTACTTACGAAAAGGTGAAATGAACTTCAGTGATTTTCCAGCTATAGAAGCAAACAACCGAAAATATCCTCCTATAAACAGCTATCAAGTAGGAGGACCTTCAGGATCAAATAATAATAACTATCAAAATAACAATAACTATCAAGGAGGAAATCCAGGTTACCAAAACAACCAGAATTTCCCAAATCAAAATCAAAGAAATCCGCCACCAGGTTATAATAACCGAAATCAACCTCAACGAAATTATCAAAATAATTTCCAACACAATCAACCACAACCACTAGCACTCATGCAACCACAACCATTAGCAATTATGCAACCTCAACCCGAGAAGAAATCCGGTATAGAAGATCTCTTGAGAGATTTTATGGTTAATCATGGGCAAAATGCGGAACTTCAAACTCAGCAAATTCGAAATCAACAAGCCACGATTCAGATTTTAGAGAGAGATGTTGGAAGGATCTCACAGTTACTAGAAGAGAGACCACCAATTGCAAGTAACCCTCCGGTTATACTAAAGAAGAAGGATCCTCAAACCCCAGCATATTCACAAGTGAATGCTATTTATAGTTTCTGTGAGGATGAAGCAAGTTTCAAAACACCGGAGCATAGTCCTATTTTTACTCTTGGGTGTGAAGATGATGATGAAGAGTGTGATGAGTTTATATTTTCTGATTTATCCAATATGGCAGATTACACTCCTTATCAAGAGATTGATGGTACCCGAGTTGAAAGTATGAAAAGTATAACATGTGAAAATGAAGAGATCCGAGTTGGTGACATAACTCCCGAGTATGCTGATTATTTGATGAGGCTGATGTCGGGAAATCATGCAGAAGTGCAGAAAATAGAAACCACCAAGCCTTCCGAATTTAGGGTTGATGATGATTTGAAGGTGATCAAGGAAGAAGCGGAAGATACGGTGAAGCAAGCACCTAAAGTGGAAGACTATAAAGAACCCATTCCATACCCACAAGCACTTGCATCCGAAAAACCAAAGGAGAATCATTGTAAGCCTTTAAATACGGATAATATCTGTGTAAATGTACCTTTGGTTGATGTTGTTGCAGGTATGCCAAACTATGGGAAATTCTTGAATGATTTGATGGCAAAAGAAGGAGTGTGTGAGCAGGCATCATCTGCGTTTCTTAAAGCAGAATGTGCTGCTATTGTGAAAAAGAATGAATTGCCACCTAAGTTAGGTGATCCTGGACCGTTCATAGTACCTTGTAAGCTTAATGAATCTGAAATTCTTAGATCATTAGCTGACTCAGGTGCAAGTATAAATCTCATGCCTTATTCCATTTACTCGCATTTGAACTTAGGTGAACTTAAACCCACCAATTCAGGCATTAGATTCATTGATCAGTCGGTTAATAAACCTATAGGGATTGCTGAAAACTTAGTAGTAAAAACAGGTGAACTTGAGTTTCTAGCTGACTTTGTAGTTGTAGACATGAAAGAAGATAAGTTTGTACCTATTATTTTAGGTAGACCATTCTTAGCAACTGCATGTGCTTTAACAGATTGGAAAACAGGAAAACTAGTTTTGAAGGATAGAGGCAAGAGTGCAACCTATCAAACTGAGTTTAGTATGAACCCACCACCCACACCGATAGTTTCAGTGAATATTGTTGACAATGTCAAACCCATTAGTCAACAAGCTAAGTGTGGGGAGGGTGATGAGGAGAAACTAGATAGTAAACCGCCCAATGATAGTGTTGTTGAGAAAACCATGAAGAAGTTATATGGTAGGATTAGAAATGCTATGTCGAAAAAAGATAAACATTTGAGAGAGAGATTGATTTCAAACCTATCAAAACTTGAGAAATATAAGTTGAAAAAACTGGTTGAAGAGTCAAGATTTTCGGACTCTTGGTTATTATCAAAAATTAGTGGTAAGAATGGTTGCAGTAATGGTTCTATTGGAGTAAAGAAGGGTGATGTTTATCACCCCGACGTTAGTTAAAATTAGGGTGGAGTCGCGTGAACGACTCGCTAATAAACTTCACAAATTGTAAATAGTCCCATTCGTGTGTCTCGTTTTTATTTTAAATTCCTTTTTATTTGTATTTCTCATATACTTGTTTTAAAATTTAAAAATGTTAATCTTTTTAACACAAAAATAGAGTGTTCTTATTTTATTTTAAATTTGTTTTCGAAAAATATTAAAACTTTAACTTTTAATGAATTGAATTTTATAAATTGAATTTAAAAATTTATAAACGGATTAAGATCAGGTATAACAACCGAATTTCCGTTACAAATATAAATTTATAAAAGATATTTTAAATTTAATTGATTATAAGTTATATAAAAAAATATAAAATGAAAAAAGTAAAAAAAAAAATTTTAGTTTGTAATAACATAATTTTTTGGTGTGTATTGAAACTTATTATGTTTTTATTTTTTTATATATTAGCAAGAAAATATAGTGTGGGGTAAAAATGTGTTGTACGATTGAATTAAAACCCCATATTTTGTGTGTTCTTAACATGGTTTGGACAGGTACAGAAGAAAATGCAATTAGACGAAACGAAACATCAAAATACATTGTAATACAATATTGGATATGATCATAGGTAAAACAATTTGAAAATCCAAATCGGTTAACAAAGGAAGTTCCAAATATTCTACACTTTTTGTCCTCTCAAATTTATACATTATTATCTGATTTTATGTAATGAGGGCATTACATAATCTTAAGTGTGGGGTGGAGATATATAAATTCTCGAGAACTTTTAAGTTATTGGTTTTTATGAAAAATTTGAAAAATTTTAAACAAATATATCTAATCAATTTTTAAGGTAACTACGAGCAATTAAAGATCAGGTGTAAAAACCGAAATTGTTGTCTCCAAACATTAAAAATACATATGTTTATTTGTTTAAAACTTATAAAAGAAAACCATTTATAACAAGAATTTATAAATCCTTATATTGAGAACCATTTATCACATGTTTCTTTGAAGTTTGTTGCAGATATCATTGCTACAGAATGTATAAACCTGAATATTCCATTATCACGAGTAATAGAGGATGGATCAAATCCATCCCGTAAGGAAGTAAAGTCTTCCGAATTGACACACTTGCTAACTTTTGTTAGAAGATGTAGTCCAGAACAGCTGTAGGTTGACGAAAAAAATCTTGAAAAGTCATCCCTAAAATCGGCTGGAAATCCACCTAACCTCAGCATCAAACAGGGTTTTTGGTGGTCAGACTTATCCTAACCATGAGATGGATCTGTCTCGTACAATGGGGGGGCACATTGCAAATTAGCTTTTAAGACTAATGAATCTAATCCCCAGATGGATGATCTCCGTAAAGATTAACTGCATCTATGTTTGACCGCGGTCAACATACATATGCCATAACAAATTGAGGTGTGCAAACTCATGGTTCACCGATGATATTTGGACACGATATAATTTTGTTCTAAAACTTATGCTATTTTATGAATTATATTTGTGTAAAATTATTTTTGGACATTTGGCTTCAAGTTCCATGATACTACAATCATGGGGGCGAATAGCTTGCTAATCGCCGACTGAGACTTCGGTTTTCAGTTACCCTCAACCGGAATTTGAGGTTAAAACCGGAAAACGTGTCTAGTGTAAAAACTAGCATGACATTTTATAAAAATCATAAAACGTTTTCGCAAGGTCCAATTTTCCCTAAGGATCCAAATTTTTTAAACCCTAATCACGAGTTTCATGTTTATTTCTGTTGTCAGAATTTCATTTCGTGTGGTGTGCGTGTGATCCAATAAATACTGTGTTGTGTAATATATTTCATATAGCGTGTGTTTCATTTCGTGTAGTGTGTGTTGTGTGATCTAAATGTTCGATAAGAAAGATATATAATGTTCTAACTCTGTTAAAAGATGTAATTGCTTGAGGACAAGCAACGTTCTAGTGTGGGGTATTTTGATATTGCTCTAAACATACATATTATTCGACACAATATCACTTATATTTCATAGGTTTTTATCATCTACAAAGACATTCAATGCGCATTTCACGAGAAAAACGACAAAAGTGGATAAGAGCTTGCTATTTGAAGATTCGACGATAAAACGATAGTTTTAACCAGATTTATATCAAGAAACGTTTATCCGAATGAAAGTACAAGATAGATGAAGAAAAGAGTTCAAATGTAAAGTGCCAAGTCAGTACACGTCAATACGAGGTCATCAAAGAACAAACGAAAAAGAAAAATAAAGAAAACTGCTTTTACTCTTACACGAATAGTGTAGGTCTACACGAATAGTGTAGTATATTTGTTCTTACACGAATAGTGTAGGTCTACACGAATCGTGTAGAATATTTACTCTTACACGAATAGTGTAAGTCTACACGAATCGTGTAATGTTAGGCCGAATTTAATCATTCATCAGATAAGGGGCGGCTACTTTTGGAGTTTTAAATTACTTCTTTTCAAAGTGGTGCAGCAAATGGACAAGCTTTTGACTCAACGACTCACTACTATTACATGTTAAATACGGAGTATGTGCAGAGAGTTGAAGACACAGAGAACATATTACAACATTTTTCACATAACAATTACTATACGCAAGTTCTTATCAGTTTTATTTGTATCAATTAGTTCAAGGTTCAAATATTAGGATTAGTTTCAAATATTAAAGGGGTATTGTTCGTGATTAAGGGTATTATTGTACGCGTGAAAGGGGTGTTATTATTGTAATTTTTCTACCGTTTGAAGTTAATGCAAGTGAAGATATTTTAGTAAGTTTACTCTGTTAAAATTAGTGTTGTTATTATGTTTGCATATCTATATTTTTATGTCTACCTTAGTGTAATGGATAGCTAAATTTCCCTAGTGTTTGCTTAAATGTAGAGCCCCTAGTGAAATGGATTGTTACCATATGTAAAAGTAAAATGTAACTTTAGTATTTTTAATATTGAGCCTAGTTAAAAGAACCATTTTTATGTAATTAGGTATTTAACCCTTGCCACTTAATTTAGTAAATTTAAATAACGAAAGTTATATTTATTTACCTAAATTAAGCTTCAACATTAAAAATGATCTAGACGAATTTATGGATAAGTTATTGACACCAATTTAGAAATAAACTTCGGTGGTTTGGGTGATATCAATAAATTATATGAAGGTGAAATTATAAAAAGGGAAACCGTTATAATTTGGGTATTGGCGAAGGTCAAAACTAGGCTAGGTCTCAATTTAAATACTTAGGGAATAGTAGCTTTCTAAAAAGAATCCAATGAAAATTAGATTTTATTTAGTTAAGTTGTAACCTTATATTTATTCGAGAGAAAAATGTAAAGTTTGATACTAGAACATTTTAATAGGGCGTAAAACTTAAAACAATTCATGGACCTAGGGGTGACACAATTAAGTAAACACTCCCATTTATCTTATTTATACTTCTTATAAAAAGTATTATTGTTATTATTCACGAATTATAAGTTTAAAATATAAAAAGAAACCATAAAAACATTTATTTTTCGTAACAGTAATCTGTCACATACTTTTACACATACACGAATCGTGTATCATCACACGAATCGTGTAAGGTTCTGACGCGGCTACAGTACAGCTAGGGTTAAATTTAGGGTTTTAATTATTTAATTATATATATTTAGGTTATTAGTTATTTTAATTAAGTTAATTAGTTTTACTTATTATAAAATACCTTAATAAATGTTTTAATCTTAAAATTAGTATTAATTATTATAAGTTTATAAATTGTAACTAGTTTATAATTAGTTAATTAATTAATTTCCTTTTAATTTGTATTAGTTTTATTAAAAATATCATTTAGTTAATTTAAATAAGTTTATATAATAATTACTTAAAACAAAATTCTAAACATATAGTTTTATTAAAAATTACTATTTTACTAATTACCATCTAGTAATATAATTGTCGCGTCATAATTAGTATAATTTCAATTAGATTCCCTTTTTAAGTTAATTTTTGTAATCTTGTAATTTCATTTAGTAATTTAGTTTAAGTTATTTTCTTTTACTGTTATTTTACAATTGCCTAATCCAAAACCCTCTTTAATTAAGTTTGACATCAAAGACTATTAAAAACCATTAAACACTCCATCTCCCTGTGGAACGAATCGGATTTACCAACAAACTAAACTACACGGATAGGACTAGTTGCCTATATATATGTGTGAAATCAACCTAAAATCTATAAAATACCACATATACAATAAATCAATTCGTGTAACAAAACAACTCAAATCCGTTCATAAATAAATGTCACGATCGCACACATCACCTACAATATTGAATCTCAATACTGATACGTAAGCACTCATATTTTATCTTTTATATATTAATTGTGTATCCATATCTAGTGCTCGAGTATATATATTTATACATGTTTGTATGCTAAATTTCGTCGCTAAACAGTTTATAATGAATCACAAATTAAATACATATATTACTGGTAAAAGGTATATGATATACATGTTTTTGGAAATCTGGCGAAAAATCAATAACTTTTCATTTAGATATCGAATAGTTTCGATGAACGGATTAAAAGATATGATCAACTGAATTATGATTGACGTTAATTGAAATTTCTTTTGAATCTGCAATTAAGATTTAAACAACTTGTTTACGAGATTTATAAATTGGATTTTTGAATATTACCAACCGAGTAAATGAATCCTTATACAAGGTACGTCTCGTTTTGTTGAACTATTGTCAAAATTGACTTTTTGAAACAACATTGGATAACTTTTGTATGTCAATATCGAGCATTAGGATTGTGATACACTATGACCTGACCTAGCTTGATAGACATTTATTGACCAACATATGTTCTCTAGGTTGAGATCTACGGTTATTTGGTAATTCGTGTTTCGATCACATTTTGGTGAACGACTTTATATGCTGCTAAAGTGAGTTTCATTACTCCCTTTTTAATTGTTTTTGCAATATATATTTTTGGGCTGAGAATACATGCAATTTATTTTAAACGCAATGGATACAAGTACATACTTAATTCTACACCGAGTTTGAACCGAAAATCCCTTAGCTTTGGTAACTAGTAGCTGCCAGTACATAGGATATGGCATGGTGGGCGCGAATAACAGTATATGGATCCATAGGGCTTGACATCCCCGTCCGAGCTAGAGCGCTAGCCTTTTAACGGACGTGTGTTATTTGAGTTTAGGACACGTTGGTTTGCGTGTATAAAAACGAATGGGGTATTTATCATTATAAAGTTAAAGCTTAGTTACCAGGGTGCTCTGTTACGTAGAATCTTTTGATAAACGTTTCTAAATGAAACAACTGAAATCTTGTGATCTACCTTTATATACAGATTATGCGAAACACTAAAACTATGAACTCACCAACCTTTGTGTTGACACTTGTTAGCATGTTTATTCTCAGGTTTCCTAGAAGTCTTCCGCTGTTTGCTTATATGTTAGACAAGCTATGTGCATGGAGTCGTACATGGCATATTTTTCAAGGAAACGTTGCATTCACCAAATCATTACCATGTATCTTATTTTGACTGCATTGTCAACGGAAGTACTATTGTAAACTATTATTTACGGTGATTGTCTATATGTAGAAATCATCAGATGTCGAAAACCTTTGATTTAAATATTCATTTATGGTATGCCTTTTCAAAAGAATGCAATGTTTACAAAATGTATCATATAGAGGCAAAATACCTCGCAATGAAATCAATGAATGACGTATTGTCCATATGGATTTGGAGCGATTGTCACATATTTAAAATAACATTTTAATCTTTGATGGGTTATAGCTTTTAGTTCGACTCGAGTTGCGCTTCAACGACATCATCGTTAGCCACGAAATAATTTGTGCAAACTAAACACAATAAAATACATTGAAAACCGAACCCTCGAAGCGAAGCGAGGGTTCCACAATTGTTAATATAAACCAACTTTTTTTGGACAGCAGTTAGTTATTGCGTGTCCGGAAGGAAACTTGCACCAATCCCAAACGGAGCATGGATAGTAAAACCCCCCTCTCCCTTACCCCCAACGCGATGTGGGAAAGGTGTCATGAGTGATACTTTATGGCATGGATGAAATTGTGTGGTTAATATGTAGCCAACGAGGGTCGAACTTCTGACCTTCCCTAAAAAAGGCAGGCCACCTGCCGCTGGACCACATCACGTCTTCATTAATGTAAACCAACTTAAATTCATAGCCAAAACTTTTGACCATAGGTCATAACAAACCGATTTACCAGTCTATTTTTTAACTTAATGCTCTTAATTGTAATGAATTAAATGATTCAGGGTTCAATATTGAATTATTTGTTCAAATGTCGAACAAATTCTTGTTTATCACATCTAAATGCTGAACATTTTTTTTTTTTTGTGCCGAATTATTTCAACTCAAAAACATTCCCTTAACCATTCAATATTTAACCCCCCCCCCCAACCCCCACAACCCCCCCACAGTGTCCCGCAACGCGATGTATGGAAGACACCCATGGGTGGAATTCAAGGGTAAAAGGGCAACCTTGTGTGACATACTGCACTCCACGGGAGTCGAACTCATGACATGTCGTTAAGAGAGCCAGACCACTACCACATGAGATACAACACAAAGTTTTAGTAGACCCTTTTGCTAGACTGTCGCAAAGCTATAGATGACAATGTACAAGGCCGTCTCATTTTTATTGAAGGCCCTGTTTGAGACGTAAAAATTAGCGCTTATAATTAAGCTAAGGACTAAACTTTTCAAGAGCAGGGAGGGGTCGTGGTCCATGCAATACAAAAGAAATTTGTAGACTTTTGAGTTACAAAAGTTTAGGTTTTTGAATCAACTAACTCGGAGTCTACTGGAATGAGATATGATAAAAATGGTGAAAGCTCGCAATATTTGCGAGTTGTCATCCTTTTGGTCATATCTCTTTCGTACGGATTCGGATTTAGTTTATTCAACAGCTCAAACGCTTGTAACTCAATACAAATTTCTATTCAATGGTTACCATAATGTAACGACCCAAAAACTCTTTACGAGAAAACACGTTTCTTTTTTTCTTTTAAACAACCAGTCCAGTCCAGCACCCAGACCCATTTGCGCGGTGCGCAATGGTCTGCGCGGTGCGCAATGGTCTGCGTGGCGAGGTTTAATACACAATTTCAAAACATCAATTTGTAACAGAACTGACCACCAGCTCCTGCGCATTTGTGCAGCACGCAAAACCCTGCGCGCTGCGCTCTAGGGCTGGAAACAAGGTCATCACAAATATAATACATGACAACCCATTTTCACCTAAACCGAGTTTCATTAACCCAAAGCCAAATCCAACACTTTTCAAACATTTAATAACCGGTTTTTAATCGACAAAAGTATGTTACGACCCTCGGGACTCCAACGACCCATAAATGCAAGGACGTGACAATTTTGACCCATTTCGTTTAAATACAACAAAAGACCGAGCACGGCGATTGGGATTGCACTACCCAATCCTAAGTCTAATCCAAAAACAAAGTCTTCTAAAGCAACATGCGATAGTCTACTAATCCCCGTACATACCCTTTCCACCTCCACCTTGCGAATCTATAAAAATGTAAACAACGAGAGGGTAAGCTACAAAACTTAGTGAGTGATATCGATTAAAAAGTCACGTTTTTACTCTCAATATTAGCCCCATTTATGATAAAATAATTTACTTTATCATCTAATAAGAATTTATTTGCTTCATTTGGTAGATTATGTCATTACGAAGGCTAAGTTTTAAGAATCACTAAAAACGGATGAAAAACGAGAAAAAAACGAGCAAAACCGGCTAAGACGATTAACTCGCGTTTAAATTAATCATTTTATAATTTTTGAAAAATATTATTTGGTTGATTCTATGTTGTAGGATTCTTAATTACGAACGCGTGGGCGTAAGAATCGCTTAAAACGGACAAGAAACGAAGAAGTTAGAGCGATTACGGTGAAACCCTGGAAAGCTTCTAGAAGAAAACGACATGCCATGGAAAAAATGGCCTGCCAGGAAAAAACGGCCTGCCAGGTAAAAAAAGACCTACCAGGAAAATAAACGGCCTGGTAGGGAAAAAAGGCCTGCCAGGAAATTGGACGGCCTGCCAGAAAACGACCTGCCCGGTCAGTACCATAAAATTTGCTTATAAAAGGAGGGCTTCATTTCTCATTTCAACACACTATTTTCTTTCACTTCTCTCTCTAAATATCTCTCTATAGTCACTCTCTAGTGTTCTATAGGAGATTAGTTCTCTCTCTACTTTCTCTCTCTAGAGAGAGAGAGAGAGAAAAGTACAGGGATTAGGTACTGTCGCTCTCTAGTGTTCAGTAGGAGATTAGTATGTAGTTAGTAGTAGAAGCTATTAAGCATTGTAACGCTATGGATATTATGAAGAAATACAAGTGTTATTCTACCGACATTATTCGGTAATATCTATCCTTTCTTTTATTAATTTATTATAATATTCTTGTACGATGTTTGTGATTTATTAATATTAGAAATGCTTGTTGACATGATATGTGAGTAATTGCTTGATTGTTTGCCATGAATTAATAATGTTAGTTAAGGATGATTATCGTTTCGTACTCGCTTTCTGTCTATGATATTAAACCTCGTTATTATCGTCCTTCCACCAATAAACGTGATTAAAACCTTTTATAAAGTGACAATTATTAGGTAATTAATTATCTGTGTTTATACATTGGTCAAGGTATGAACCCATCGAAAATACTATAAAGTACATAAGGAATTATCGTAGGACCAGATCAAGACATTGGTCAAGAGTATAAGACTCGAGGAAATACTGTTGCAACAGTAGAGTACAGTATTGATGTACTATATGACCACTTGAGCATGGTCAAGGTTAGAAGCTATGGAACCACTATATGTATAGTACATGGTGGACAACTAAGGGATTTATTGAGTAGATTTAAGTAAGGGCTGGTTTAAATCATAAATGGGAATTTAACGCACTGCAATACAAACTAAGCTTATTGTAACAACCCGACTTCACAAACTCAAGACGCGTACTAAAAAAAAAAATTTGTATGTCAGTGCATCTGGACGGCATCCAGAATCCTGGACGGCGTCCAGCTCAGAAATGTGGGACAGCGTCCAAAGTTTGGGACGGCGTTCAGCTCAACACAACTGGGACGGCGTCCAAGCAATTGGGACGGCGTCCCAATGAACTGCCAGCTACTGATCACGGGTCCAACTCACGTGAGCGGAAAACCCGCTTCCCGACACTTTTACACGAAAACCTTTTCACAACATAACACAATATGATAAACTAAGAGGTTTTCATCATCAAATCAAGTTTTTCCAACATCGGGCCCACATCGCCCATTTTACGAGTTTCGTTCCAAAAATAGAGGTTTCGACCAAATACAAGTTTAATTTCCAAACGACCCTAGAGCATGGTGTTTGGGGTTAAACTACCCAAAGCTTGACCGAGCTTCCAAAAGCTAACCCGAAAGCATCCCCTACCAAATCAAGCGGGAGAACTAATCTAACCGAATACCTTTTCCTTTGTCCGCACCCGAGCCTAAAAAGGTAAACAACGAGAGGGTAAGCTAACGCTTAGTGAATGCAATAATTATACATACATATATATAACCCATCTATTTGCAATCACAATTACCGAATACCTCGTACGAACTTGAAACTCAAATTAGCATAACATCATACCCGAAATACTTAACAAGTCGCACATTATCACAAAACCGCATTAGCATATACTCAACACAATATATTTAAGCAATATGCTAAACAATCAACAATCTCAATATGGTTAACCATAACGCTATGGTGCTACCGGCTAGTGGTTCACACCATACGCAATTGAGTCATACTCTTTTATAGTGCTATCGGCTCGTGGTTCACATCTTAGTTTATAGTGCTACTGGCTCGTGGTTCACACTCGATGCTACCGGCTCGTGGTTTACATCTTAGTTTATAGTGCTACCGGATCGTGGTTCACACTCGATGCTACCGGCTCGTGGTTCACATCTTAGTTTATAGTGCTACCAGCTCGTGGTTCACACTCGATCACACACATGTTATGGCACTACTGGCTCGATGGTTCATACCATAACACCCACAAATAAATACGTCATATACACATACGTATAATTACTCCACTCACCTTAGAGTCTTCGTGAAAGATAACCAAACTTGTAACTTCAATGTAACGTACCTATTACATTTTAGCATATAATCAATTCACAACTCAAGTCGGTCAAGCAACTCACTCAAAAATCTAGAGTCTTTTGACCCAAGGTGCAATCCCGACCCATTTTGCACCCTTAACCCTAATAATGGGTTAGCTTCACCAAAAACCCTAATTCTAGCCATTAAGGTCTTAACACACATTTAATCACCAAGTTGACTCGTTTTCATACATGTAAGACAACCTAGGTCATCAAAGACCCATTTGACCCATTTCAAGGTCAACACACCCATTTGGGTCACCCACAACCCAAATGACACCCACTAACATTAACTATAAGTGTACTAGTGATTTGCTAGGCCTTTAAGACCCATTTACCCTTTCAAAACCCTAGGTTAGTCACCATTTGGGTCTTCATGACCCAAACTTACCCAAAACCCCCGAATTACTCACAAATGGGTTTTATGTGCAACACTAACCCAAACCCTAACCCTTAAACACATTAAACTAAGGAAATCAAGTTTAGGGCTTACCACCACAATCAAAACGAAGCTAACGGGGAGATGAACAACTTTAATGCTCGAGCTAAAACCCGAAACAAGCTTCTTCTTCTCCGATTTAAGCTTTCTCACACTTGAATCACACTCTCTCAGTAGGATTTAAGTGGATGAATTTTGGTGGTTAGAAATGGAGTAATGAGGCTCAAACAAACTGATCTAGGGCCTTTAATTCGTCCACCAAGTGAAATTACCAATTTACCCATCTAAAATATTTAAAAACCCAATTCTGGCTCGACAGATCATCTGGACGGCGTCCAGGCCTTCATAATGGGACGGCGTCCCAGATGTTTGGACGGCGTCCAAGCCAAAAAGAAAACAGGATCTTACAACTCTCCCCCACTTGAACCGGATTGCGACCTCGCAATCCACGCCGCATGACAAGCAGGAAGATAAACCAAGACAAACTCTTCGGGCTCCCAAGTAAACTCGGAGCCTATACTTCGACGCCATTGGACTTTAAAAGTCCTCACCTCCTTATTTCTCAATTTCTTAACCTTTTCATCAAGTATAGCAACCGGCTTCTCAACATACTCTAACTTATTATTTAGCTCAATCTCGTCTAACGACACCCACAAAGAATCATCCGCAAGACACTTACGGAGATGGGAAACATGAAATGTATTATGGATCCCCGCAAGTTCTTCGGGTAATTCCAAATGATAAGCAACTTCGCCAACACGAGCTAAAACTTTGAATGGCCCAATAAATCGAGGAGCTAACTTTCCCCATTTTCGAAATCGAATAATACCCTTCTAAGGCGAAACCTTAAGCATCACCATATCACCTTCTTGAAATTCGATCGTTCGTCTACGCTTATCGGCATACGACTTTTGTCTATCTTGAGCCTTCTTCAAATGTTCCCGAATAATATCAATCTTGTTATTCGTCTCCAAAACCAAATCGGTACTCCCGATTTCCCTTTGACCCACTTCACCCCAACAAATTGGAGTTCGACACCTTCACCCATAAAGCATCTCATAAGGTGGCATCCCGATACTAGTATGATAACTATTATTGTACGAGAATTCCACTAAAGGTAAATGCTCATCCCAACTACCACCGAAATCAATAATGCACGCCCGTAACATATCTTCCAAAGTTTGATTCGTACGTTCGGTTTGACCGTCCGTTTGAAGATGATACGCCGTGCTTAATTTCAATCGCGTTCCCATATCTTCGTGAAACTTTTCCCAAAACCGAGATGTAAAACGGGTATCTCGATCCGAAATAATAGATATAGGAACCCCATGTTGTGAGACCACTTCCTTGATAAACAACTTAGCTAAGGCCTCCGAAGATATCGCTTCTTTAATGGGAAGAAACAAAGCACTTTTCGTCAATCTATCAACTATTACCCAAATCGTGTCAAATTGGGTTCTCACCGTCTTAGGTAACTTTGTTATGAAATCCATGGTAATGTGCTCCCATTTCCATTTCGGGATTTCTAACGGTTGCAACTTACCATACGGCTTTTGGTGCTCGGCTTTAACTTGCAAACAAGTAACACATTGCTCAACATATTTTACAACATCACGCTTCATGCCCGGCCACCAATAATCTTTCTTCAAGTCAAGATACATTTTTGTCGCGCCCGGGTGAATGGAATATTTTAACTTATGTGCTTCATCAAGTAGCACCCGTCGGTAATCACCCATCTTAGGCACCCATACCCTTCCTTGAAAAGACAACAACCCACGCGAACCCATAGTAATAAACTCCGATTGGCCCACGATTCGCTCCGTATACTTGTTGCGAACGTAAGCCTCTATTTGAATCTCACCAAGCTTCACAAGAAAATCAATCAAACGTAACGATCCTACTCGTATCGCCAGATGTTGACTCTTTCGACTCAACGCATCCGCGACAACGTTCGCCTTACCCGGATGATAAAGTATCTCACAATCATAGTCTTTCACCACATCCATCCATCTACGTTGATGATAATTCAAATCTCGTTGAGTGAAAAGATGTTTTAAATTCTTGTGATCCGAATAAATCGTACATTTGACACATACAAGTAGTGGCGCCAAATTTTCAACGCATGCACAACCGCCGCCAACTCGAGATCATGAGTCGGATATCTCATTTCATGTTCCTTAAATTGTCGAGAGGCATAAGCGATGACTTTACCTATTTGCATTAGAACACACCCGAAACCATTTAGAGAAGCATCACAATAAACCATCATGTCTTCTACCCCTTCCGGCAACACTAACACCGGAGCTTGACACAACTTCTCTTTTAACAATTGAAAAGCAATTTCTTGCTCGTTCTCCCAATTAAATCTTGCATTCTTTCTTGTCAATTTCGTCAATGGAGAAGCGATCTTAGAAAAGTCTTGGATAAACCGACGATAATAACCGGCCAATCCGAGAAAACTTCGGATTTCCGTAGGCGTAGTCGGTCGTCCCCAACTCTTCACCGTCTCGATCTTCCCCAGATCTACTTGAATACCGTTTTCGTTCACAATATGACCAAGGAATTGAACTTCCTTTAGCCAAAATTCACATTTGGAGAACTTTGCATACAACTTCTCCTTTCGTAGCGTCTTCAATACTTCACGCAAATGACGTTCATGTTCGTTCATACTTTTCGAGTAGACTAGTATGTCGTCAATGAACACTATTACCGACTTGTCCAACATAGGTTGGCACACTCGGTTCATAAGATCCATGAATGCCGCCGGTGCATTCGTAAGACCGAAAGGCATAACTACAAACTCAAAATGCCCATAACGCGTTCGAAAAGCCGTTTTCTAGATATCTTCCTCACGGAGCCGCATTTGGTGATAGCCGGACTGTAGGTCAATATTCGAGAAATACGTCGCACCTTGGAGTTGGTCAAACAAATCATCAATCCGAGGCAATGGATAACGATTCTTGATCGTCACTTTATTCAACTCCCGATAATCGATGCACATCCGCATACTACCATCCTTCTTCTTTAAGAATAAAACCGGAGCGCCCCATGGCGAAGCACTCGGTCGAATGAAACCCTTTTCAAGTAGCTCTTGGGTTTGATTTAACAACTCTTGCATTTCCGTCGGTGCTAAACGATAAGGAGTTTTAGCAATGGAGGTAGCCCCCGGAACCAACTCAATGCGAAATTCAACTTGTCTTTTCGCCGGAACACCCGGTAACTCATCCGGAAAAACGTCTTCAAATTCATTAACCACCGGAATTTCACGAATGGGTGGTGGCTCATTGCGAGTATCAACAACATGAGCAAGGAAAGCCATGCCACCGGTAACAACGAGACGACGTGCCCGTGCAAAAGTGCATATCGGCACCGGTCTCCTTCGCTTATCACCATGAATAATCAACTCTCCCCCACTTGGGGTCTTCACATGAATAAACTTATCATGACATGCAATATCGGCTTTATACGATCGAGCCAATCCATACCAACGACAATATCAAAATCGCCCAAGGTCATTGGAATGAGATCAATTTTAAAGGTTTCGGCACCAAAAACAACATCACAATTTTTACACACATCAACCACTAGCACTGCCTTGCCGTCCACTATTTCGACTTCTACCGGATGACTTAACTTAGCTAACGGTCTATCAAGTTTAGGCACAAATTTTGGAGACACAAACGACAAATTTTCACCGCTATCAAATAGAATTCTCGCAGGATTAGAATTAACCATGAAAGTACCTGAGACTACTTCGTTTGATTGTTTGGCTTCGTCATTGGTCATCAAATAGTTGCGACCCCTAGCCGTGCCCGCCGCTTTCTCTAAGCGTTTAACATTATCATTATTCAAATCGGGACATTCTGGCCTCTTATGCCCCTCTTTACCACAATTAAAGCAAGTGATTTTGGTCGATGCCTTGGTGCAATCACGGGCCATGTGTCCTCTTTGATTACAATTATAACACGTGGGCCCGAAACTCCCGGAAGCACCCTTCTTCATACTATTAAAGCTTTCGGAGCCTTTCTTGGACTTCTTGTTTGAAAAGTTCGAATGACTTGAACCCTCAAACTTCCTCTTTGAAAAAGTAAAATCGCTCTTTCTTGGCACCTCCGGCTCAAAACCCCGAGCCAATTCAAATAACTCGTCAAAAGACTTAGCCATACCCCGACTAATCTTACCCTTGTACTCATCATTTAAAGTGCGGTAGAAATCCTTCATTAGCTTGTGATCATCACCAACATACTCCGGGCAAAAACGAGTCTTTGCCAAGAAGGTAGACTTAAGAGTAACTAAGTCCATTGAACTTTGTTGCAAATGGTGCAACTCGTCCCGGATTCTATCGAGATCGGTAGAAGTTCGGTATTCCTTGAAAAACTCCTTCTTAAATTCTTCCCACGTCAAGCCCATACATTGTTCCTCACCATACAAGTTGATTTTATCATCCCACCATAACTTAGCCTCTTCTCGTAGCATGCTAGAACCATACCTCGCCTTCTTCTCGGGAGGACATTCCGAGGTACAGAAAGCTCCCTCGATGTCAGAGATCCAACATGTACTTTTTAAAGGATCTCGCACCCCATTAAACATCGGGGGTTGAGCGTCCTTGAAATTCTTGTAGTGGAAGTCCCGCCTTCCTTCACCTCCTTCACCACGAGGATAAATGTTTCTAGCGTCAAGGGCCTCTTTGATAGTGGCCTTCATTCGTTCATTTATCAAATCGGTCACCTGCCCATCGACCGAATCTTGAAAGACCTTTCGGACGTCCGTAAGAAAATCCGCTTTTAACTTTTTAAAGACGGCCTCAACCTTGGCCGAAAACTCGGCGTCCTCGCTTGTACTTCCGTTATCATGATCGGGATCGTTTCTCGTCTTCATTCTATAAAACGAAATAGGTTAAACCACAAAAACGAAAGGACAATTACATGTGTATATACATATATGCCACACTACTCCATCTCGCTCAACAATCGTCGTACATTGCTTGTTTAACACAACTTGCGCCCGTAATAATGGTACCTAGTCATTACTACGCGAGCGCGTCGCATTAACTTTCTAGTACAATGCCTATCTCGCTTGATGCTTGCTAAACACAACACAAACAATTAGCACAAGGTTAATTCTCATAAACCAAAGCACTAACAATTCCCGATTAGACCCAAAGTCCTACAAGTCCCGCATAAAGCGCTCACACAATAAAGTCTAAGTCTAGGCACCTATCTCAAGTCGCCTAAATCCCTTAGACCATGCTCTGATACCACTTGTAACAACCCGACTTCACAAACTCAAAACGCGTACAAAAAAAAAAATTTGTATGTCAGTGCATCTGGACGGCGTCCAGAATCCTGGACGGCGTCCAGCTCAGAAATGTGGGACGGCGTCCAAAGTTTGGGACGGCATCCAGCTCAACACAAAGTTTGGGACGGCATCCAGCTCAAAGCAATTGGGACGGCGTCCCAAAAACTGCCAGCTACTGATCACGGGTCCAACTCACGTGAGCGGAAAATCCGCTTCCCGACACTTTTACACGAAAACCTTTTCACAACATAACACAATATGATAAACTAAGAGTTTTTCATCATCAAATCAAGTTTTTCCAACATCGGGCCCACATCGCCCATTTTACGAGTTTCGTTCCAAAAATAGAGGTTTCGACCAAATACAAGTTTAATTTCCAAACGACCCTAGAGCATGGTGTTTGGGGTTAAACTACCCAAAGCTTGACCGAGCTTCCAAAAGATAACCCGAAAGCATCCCCTACCAAATCAAGCGGGAGAACTAATCCAACCGAATACGTTTTCCTTTGTCCACACCCGAGCCTAAAAAGGTAAACAACGAGAGGGTAAGCTAACACTTAGTGAATGCAATAATTATACATACATATATATAACCCATCTATTTGCAATCACAATTACCGAATACCTCGTACGAACTTGAAACTCAAATTAGCATAACATCATACCCAAAATACTTAACAAGTCGCACATTATCACAAAACCGCATTAGCATATACTCAACACAATATATTTAAACAATATGCTAAACAATCAACAATCTCAATATGGTTAACTATAACGCTATGGTGCTACCGGCTCGTGGTTCACACCATACGCAATTGAGTCATACTCTTTTATAGTGCTACCGGCTCGTGGTTCACACTCGATGCTACCGGCTCGTGGTTCACATCTTAGTTTATAGTGCTACCGGCTCGTGGTTCACACTCGATGCTACCGGCTCGTGGTTCACATCTTGGTTTATAGTGCTACCGGCTCGTGGTTCACACTCGATGCTACCGGCTCGTGGTTCACATCTTAGTTTATAGTGCTACCGGCTCGTGGTTCACACTCGATCACACACATGTTATGGTACTACCGGCTCGATGGTTCATACCATAACACCCACAAATAAATATGTCATATACACATACGTATAATTACTCCACTCACCTTAGAGTCTTCGTGAAAGATAACCGAACTTGCAACTTCAACGTAACGTACCTATTACATTTTAGCACATAATCAATTCACAACTCAAGTCGGTCAAGCAACTCACTCAAAAATCTAGAGTCTTTTGACCCAAGGTGCAATCCCGACCCATTTTGCACCCTTAACCCTAGTAATGGGTTAACTTCACCAAAAACCCTAATTCTAGCCATTAAGGTCTTAACACACATTTAATCACCAAGTTGACTCGTTTTCATACATGTAAGACAACCTAGGTCATCAAGGACCCATTTGACCCATTTCAAGGTCAACACACCCATTTGGGTCACCCACAACCCAAATGACACCCACTAACATTAACTATAAGTGTACTAGTGATTTGCTAGGCCTTTAAGACCCATTTACCCTTTCAAAACCCTAGGTTAGTCACCATTTGGGTCTTCATGACCCAAACTTACCCAAAACCCCCGAATTACTCACAAATGGGTTTTATGTGCAACACTAACTCAAACCCTAACCCTTAAACACATTAAACTAAGGTAATCAAGTTTAGGGCTTACCACCACAATCAAAACGAAGCTAACGAGGAGATGAACAACTTTAATGCTCAAGCTAAAACCCGAAACAAGCTTCTTCTTCTCCGATTTGAGCTTTCTCACACTTGAATCACACTCTCTCACTAGGATTTAAGTGGATGAAGTTTGGTGGTTAGAAATGGAGTAATGAGGCTCAAGAAAACTGATCTAGGGCCTTTAATTCGTCCACCAAGTGAAATTACCAATTTACCCATCTAAAATATTTAAAAACCCAATTCTGGCTCGACAGATCATCTGGACGGCGTCCAGATTTCTGGATGGCGTCCAGGCCTTCATAATGGGACGGCGTCCCAGATGTTTGGACTGCGTCCAAGCCAAAAAGAAAACAGGATCTTACACTTATAAATCTTTAAGGATGACTGAGAACTATCAGATGTTCTAATTTGTCTACAAACCCTTAGATTTTACCAAACCATTGACAGAAAGGAATTCGAAACACAATCATAACTACTTATTTGGGTGATACACTAAGGTGTTAAGAAAGCTTGGATATTCTATATATATGGCTATGCTACTTTATTCGTGCGCCCAAGGTATGTATTGCATTCAAGTTGGGTCGCTTATATCCTTAAACCGGATAAAGCGTCGGGTGTTGAGCATAGTCCATCCGATCAGAATCACGATAACCTAGTTCCTCGTGACATGCTAATCGAGAAATCAATTAGTAGGGAATCTAGTGTTTACACCAAAGTATATCTATCCAACGAGTGTCTCGCAATCATCCCGACACAACGTTATCTTAAATCATGATGAACTACGTCTTCTCTGTCCTTAGCTGTTGCATGCTACCTAGCTTATTTTAATTATATTCTTTAATATTATAAATACAATTATAAATCAAATCAACCCAACTATTGCTTTTACATAATTTGATATTCTGGATAAAGTGGTGTCTAGAATAAACCGGTTTGACTTGGTTGTTGGATTTTTCAAACAGTCGCCAATTTATTGGGACTAAAAGGATCCTGCCTCTCCACACAAGGTGTACCTGGCCACTAGTCTTGGATACTGAATTGTGTGCAAACCCATCTTAATCACTAAATTATCATAATAAGCTTCGTTTCAAATTCGACCGCTCAAGGAACGACCCTAGGTCATATTTGTCCTTGCTAACCCATAGGAAGGAATAATAGATTTTGGCTCAGCATATATAAATTAAACATTCAGCCCCTGCTGATATCCTGAATTGATGTTTAGCGACCTAACGACGTCGCACAAAAATAAACCGTCCGTTTTGGCTATATTAGTGAGGATAAACATACTATATACATACATATGCATAAAAGGAATACGTATCACCAACATAAGTAATAAACACATACCGCATCCATGTATAACTTAGCAAGCTATACATTACATACCACCATGTCAATTCTGCAAGATTAGCTACAACACAACAATACATGTATATATACGCAATACCAAAAATCCCAAGGTTAATCCCTTAACCTCAAACACATGAAGGTTGGCCGAAACCACACACACCCAGTGAATTCGAAATCACACGCGATTCACCACTTTCACCTCAATGAAAATAGGGTTCGCCAAAACCACACGCGCCCCCAGTGGATCCAAAACCACACAAGATTCGCTACCCTAAGTCATCAATGGGAATATCCGAAACCACACGCCATTCACTACCCAATTCATCTCAAAAACAACAACGGGGTTGACCTATTTGTTGTAAGATCCTGTTTTCCAGTAGTATGGGACGCCATCCAAATTGGTGGGACGCCGTCCTAATGTGAAGGACTGGACGCCGTCCTGATTTCTGGACGCCGTCCAGATGAACTGGCGGGCCAGCTGTCCTATTTTAGATCTTTTAAAGGGGTATCTTGGTAATTTCACATGAGAGACGACATAAAGGCCCCAAGACCAGTTGGTGGGTGTCATTACACCACTTTCATCAACCTTATCCTTTTCCACTTCAAGTTAGAGAGAAAGAGAGAGAGAGAGAGAGAGAGAGAGAGAGATTTCTTGTGTGAGAAAGCTCAAATCGAGGAGGAAGAAGGTTGATTCGGGTCAAAGCGCATGTTTTAAAGTTGTTCATCTAGTCCCTAGCTACATTTTGATCATAGTGGTAAGTCTTATCCTTGATTTCCTTATTTTAAATTGTTTAAGGGTTAGGGTTTGGGTTAGTTATGAACATAAAAACCCATTTGTTAGTAATTTGGGGTATTTGGGTAAGATTAGGTCATGAAGACTCAAGGATGACTAACCTAGGGTTTTAATGTGATGTATGATGTTTATGGGTCTTAAATGGTTAACAATCACTAGCACACTTAGAGGTTATGATGAATGGATGTGTTAATCTTGAAACGAGTCAAATGAGTTTTTAGTGACCTAAGTTGTTAATTGAGTATGATAACACCCTAAACTTGTGATTATATGGGTATTAAGACCTAAATTGGCTAGCATTAGTGTTTTGGCAAAGTTGACCCAATATTAGGGTTAAGTGTGCAAATGGGTCGAAATTGCACCAAGGGTCAAAATGACGCTAGGATGGTGAGTGAGTTGGTTGACCAACTTGTTTGTGACATTGATTATATGCATAATGTAATAGGTATGTTACATTGAAGGTTGCAAGCTTGATTTATCCTTCACCAAAGACGTTGAGGTGAGTGGAATAATTATATATGTATGTATATAATTTATTTTCTTGTGGGGTATGGGGTTTAAGTTCGATGTTGACGATACCATATCCTAGGGTATATTGTTTGTCGGATGAGGGTTTAAAGTTCGGTGTTGACGATACCTCATGCGTGGAGTTAAAGTTCGATGTTGACGATGCCATACCACTATTGTAGTGATTTGATGAGGGGTTAAAGTTCGATGTTGACGATACCTCATATGTGGGTTTTAAGTTCGATGTTGGCGATATGAAACAACCCAACCCGTATTAAAATCGGCCCATAAATTTTTTTTCCTTTTAATACACGTTAAATAATACTTTAGGTCCCATTACACAAATTTCCAAAACGTATTTTCATCAAAGTAAGTTCAACGAACTTAAAACGTACAACAGTAAGTTAAACTTCTTAATACAATAATACGCTAGTTAAATCAAAAACCGATTATAATCATTATGACCCGACTAGTTACGTTTACCCAAAACTGAGCATGGTGATTTGGGACTAGGCTACCCAAATCCTAATCGAGTCCAAGAGCACGATCTTCTAAAGCAGCCTAGCCAAGATCTCTAATCCCCACACTTACCCGAGCCGCCACCACGCGAACCTATAAAAATATCAACAACGAGAGGGTAAGCTAATGCTTAGTAAATGTAAAGATACTACACACATACATATGCATAAAATGGCTACGCATCACCAAGCATCAAATAAACACATACCGGCTCTGCATGGTAAACAAACTACAAAAGAGCACATACACAAAGTAGCTACACGCTACATAATCACCAAGCTAACGCCACAAGATTAGCTACAACACAACAATAAGTATATACGCGTATATAACAAATATAATCAACAATAACGATAAGGTTAACCCCTTAACCCAAACCACATGAAGGTCGGCCGAACTACCCGAGCCTTAGTGAATTCGCACTACCCGAGATTCACTTCCTTTACCACTTCTACAACCGAGGTTGGCCGAACTACCCGAGCCTTAGTGAATTCACACAACCCGAAATTCACCACCTCATCACCAAGATGATCGAAACAACCTGAGTCATCATGAATCCGCACTAACCGAGATTCATTTCCTCAACAACAAATGCTAGCAACCCATCGCCAAAAGGGTTATCCAAAACGCTAGCCGATTCACAATACCAAGGGTAAAAACCCAAAACGCATAAGTGTATCACATGGACCCGAAGCACAAGGTCCATTCTCCTACGCGAACATAGAGTAAACCCGAACAAGGGTCACCCTACACACACGCACCCATTTTACACATACAAATGTGTATAATAAATTTACACTCGCCTTGTCGCCTTAATGAATGCAACCGAACAATCCGCAACTCGCCAATGGAATGTACCTATTCCATTATCACATAACAAACAACACAATTAGGGTGGATTTACAAACCAACCCAAATCGACAACTAGTGCAGTTTTGACCCAATTGCACTTCCAAGCTCAAACCGCACCCAAACTAACCAATAATCACTAACAATAGTGACAATGGTCCTAATACACCGATTAAACTCAATTATAGGTGTTAAACACCTACCTTACCCAAAATGACACTTAAGCCCTAATCTTGACCCATTTCAAAATTAGTCACCCACATGAACCCTAATTGTCTCCAATACATCAATAATCACTAAATACTAGTGATTACACCCATTTGCAAGCCTTACAAGCTTACACTTGCTCACCAAACCCATAACCTTCAAAATCAACAATAAACCCGATTCTTGGTGTTAGTCTTCAATTAACAACTAAGTGGGTTCCATCTATGAACATACAAGCCAAAAGCCCCAAATTTGAATGATGAACACGAAAATGAAATTCGGAGTTAGAGCTTACCGCTAGTATCACCTTGTAGCTAAGAACGAGGAGAACAAACTTTTCTCTTATGCTTTCGATCAAAACCCGCTTCTTCCTTTCCAAAAATCCCTTTGAATCCATTGGGGTGTTTGAGTTTTTGAGAGAAAATGAAGAAGACAAGGAAAAAGATAAAAAGGAAATGAAATGGATGGATGAGATTAAGATCTCAAATCTGGCTCAAACTCAAAATGACCAAAATGCCCTTGAACATCTTTTAAAATCACAAAACTGGTACCAGTCCGCCCAGATTGTCGCGCCGCGGCCTCAATTGTCGCGGCGCGACCCATAACGTATTCTGGTGGTTTCCTTAACATGCCTCCTGGAATTGAAATCAGCTGAATGTCGCGCCGCGGCCCTTTCTGTCGCGCCGCGACCCAAGGCATGGTCTGGTGCCTTCCTTACCATGCCTCCTGACCCTGATTTGCTTGTAATGTCGCGCCGCGACCCATACCTCCGCGCCGCGACCTTTAAGTTGGTCTGATCACTTTTCGCATACAAGAACTTTAACGCATGAACATGTCTCAATTCCTTCATACACCTATCGTACATACGCGATACACCTGTAAATCATGTACGGGGAAAAATGGGGTGTTACAAATCTCCCCCACTTAGATTCGATCACGTCCTCGTGATCCTAATCACTTAACCAAATCGAACCTACACTCGATGGTTCTCAAACAATCGTTCCAATCCGACTTCCAACACATTCCTCATTAGCCCGAAGAATAATTCATTAACTAAAATACACACTTGCACGCATTCCGAGACGTACAATACACACAAATCATCTGAAGTCTTATAACGATCACTTGGAATACGCAAAATCGCCACGTATCCTTCCAACTCCTCTAGGAAATTCTTCTCATAGAGTTACCCCTAACAACTAAATCGTCATTCGCGATTTATCAAGTCCACAAATCCGAGCACTAAAACTTGCTCAATCCCTCATATCGGGAAAAACTCCACCAATCTCGTACCGAGACATCAACCCTTTAGCGTACCATACCAAGTACAATGCTAAAAATAAACACGTCCCAAACTAAAGTCAACCATCTAGCCGATGAAGACCAAATAAAAGTGAAATCTAACGGATAACAATTACCACTTAACATCCCTTGTAGTGCGCAAACACGTCTAATACGCAACTACCGCAAACACGTGAGTAAAATACGACTATTGCATCACTATTCACACTAAAATGGTCCTTACGACCCCACCATTGGTGTATAAAACAACCAATAGTTCACAACATGGTCCTCACGACCCCACCATTGGCGTATAAAACAACCAATAGTTCACACATCCAACATGGCCGAAACAACCCGAGCCTAAACACATATGGAGGATGGTAGAAACAACCCGAACCTTAGTGAATTTGCAACAACCCGAAATTCACCAACCCAATCCATAATTCCACAACAAAATGACCGCACAACCCGAGTCACCGTGAATACGCGTAAACCGATATTCACTACCCCCACCCCATAGTATAACCGAGGATGGCCGTACAACCCGAGCCTTAGTGAATCCGAACTACTCGACATTCACTACTTCAAACTATGAGTCCAACCAACAGGGACAATCGTACAACCCGAAACATTATGAATACGAACAACCCGATATTCACGTCCCAAACCACACACAAGGAATGGTACTCGCATTTACCACCGGTACTCGCATTTCCCGATAATGTTATACCATGCCGATATAACACTGCTCGCATCACAAATATCCATTAGTATACTTAACACCGCGTACACTAATTCCCCGGGTGATGTCTTAAACACCGCGACTAACTCACCCCCATGACAATGTGGTGTCTTGAACACCGCGACGATACCACATGTCAATCAAACCAATGAGTGGTGTCTTAAACACCGCGACTAACCCACTCGTCACACACGCTCTTTTGGCCTCAACAACGAGTAGTGCAACATCGCGCACTGCCACACTATAGTGAATCCTAACGGATTACACTAACCATTCACCACAACCAAAAGTATATACGCATACTTATAACCATTCCACAGTGCCTGGAATTTCCATACACGAATCATACGCACATGCGAACATCGCTACCACAATCGAGCAAGAACCACCTATATCGCACATAGGCACAAAACAATAATTCTCTAAAAGAGAATCCGACACGCACATCCCTAACCAAGGAATTTCACCTTGCTCATCAAATAAGCCCATTATCTCTCAACGAGATTCACCACATTATCACCTCGGTGATAATTTAAGTCCAAGATCATAAGTACAATTTAACCGAAATTGTACTCTACTACGAATCGACCAAAACTATGTCCCAACACAAATTTCGGATCAACTTAAAGCATTATTCGAAGTCTCACACTAAAACTTCCTCGTGCGGGAGTGTAACTCCCCCACTTGGAACTACATTCCATAACCGCATCTTGTACAACCGTACAATGCTACCAAAGGTAGACTTTACCAATAATTGGGTTCACACGACCCATCACCATATCTTGCTCCAACCTTGAGCATGCCAAGAATCTTAACCTATCCTTAAACACTTCGAACGAAAAGTGTACCACAGATTACACAAACTATACTCTCGCAATCATTCGATTTCTTTAGTTTGTCAAATTCCACCAAGTCACTCATGTACTTAAGGGTTTCACTGCGGTACCCTAAGTACAATGTAACCACAACACAATCGTAGTCGAACACCACGCTAGTAGGTATAAAAGAGGCACCTAAAGTCGCGTCACGTATGTAGTGACCCGAACTTTTCCATGTTTATATATATTAATTGAGATTGATATTTACATGATTAAATGTTTCCAACATGTTAAGCAATCAAACTTGTTAAGACTTGATTAATTGAAATATGTTTCATATAGACAATTGACCACCCAAGTTGACCGGTGATTCACGAACGTTAAAACTTATAAAAACTATATGATGACATATAATGGGTATATATATAGTTAACATGATACTATGATAAGTAAACATATCATTAAGTATATTAACAATGAACTACATATGTAAAAACAAGACTACTAACTTAATGATTTTTAAACGAGACATATATGTAACGATTATCGTTGTAAAGACATTTAATGTATATATATCATATTAAGAGATATTCATACATGATAATATCATGATAATATAATAATTTAAAATCTCATTTGATATTATAAACATTGGGTTAACAACATTTAACAAGATCGTTAACCTAAAGGTTTCAAAACAACACTTACATGTAACGACTAACGATGACTTAACGACTCAGTTAAAATGTATATACATGTAGTGTTTTAATATGTATTTATACACTTTTGAAAGACTTCAATACACTTATCAAAATACTTCTACTTAACAAAAATGCTTACAATTACATCCTCGTTCAGTTTCATCAACAATTCTACTCGTATGCACCCGTATTCGTACTCGTACAATACACAGCTTTTAGATGTATGTACTATTGGTATATACACTCCAATGATCAGATCTTAGCAGCCCATGTGAGTCACCTAACACATGTGGGAACCATCATTTGGCAACTAGCATGAAATATCTCATAAAATTACAAAAATATGAGTAATCATTCATGACTTATTTACATGAAAACAAAATTACATATCCTTTATATCTAATCCATACACCAACGACCAAAATCACCTACAAACACTTTCATTCTTCAATTTTCTTCATCTAATTGATCTCTCTCAAGTTCTATCTTCAAGTTCTAAGTGTTCTTCATAAATTCCAAAAGTTCTAGTTTCATAAAATCAAGAATACTTTCAAGTTTGCTAGCTCACTTCCAATCTTGTAAGGTGATCATCCAACCTCAAGAAATCTTTGTTTCTTACAGTAGGTTATCATTCTAATACAAGGTAATAATCATATTCAAACTTTGGTTCAATTTCTATAACTATAACAATCTTATTTCAAGTGATGATCATACTTGAACTTGTTTTCGTGTCATGATTCTGCTTCAAGAACTTCGAGCCATCCAAGGATCCATTGAAGCTAGATCCATTTTTCTCTTTTCCAGTAGGTTTATCCAAGGAACTTAAGGTAGTAATGATGTGCATAACATCATTCGATTCATACATATAAAGCTATCTTATTCGAAGGTTTAAACTTGTAATCACTAGAACATAGTTTAGTTAATTCTAAACTTGTTCGCAAATAAAAGTTAATCCTTCTAACTTGACTTTTAAAATCAACTAAACACATGTTATATATCTATATGATATGCTAACTTAATGATTTAAAACCTGGAAACACGAAAAACACCGTAAAACCGGATTTACGCCGTCGTAGTAACACCGCGGGCTGTTTTGGGTTAGTTAATTAAAAACTATGATAAAATTTGATTTAAAAGTTGTTATTCTGAGAAAATGATTTTTATTATGAACATGAAACTATATCCAAAAATTATGGTTAAACTCAAAGTGGAAGTATGTTTTCTAAAATGGTCATCTAGACGTCGTTCTTTCGACTGAAATGACTACCTTTACAAAAATGACTTGTAACTTATTTTTCTGACTATAAACCTATACTTTTTCTGTTTAGATTCATAAAATAGAGTTCAATATGAAACCATAGCAATTTGATTCACTCAAAACGGATTTAAAATGAAGAAGTTATGGGTAAAACAAGATTGGATAATTTTTCTCATTTTAGCTACGTGAAAATTGGTAACAAATCTATTCCAACCATAACTTAATCAACTTGTATTGTATATTATGTAATCTTGAGATACCATAGACACGTATACAATGTTTCGACCTATCATGTCGACACATCTATATATATTTCGGAACAACCATAGACACTCTATATGTGAATGTTGGAGTTAGCTATACAGGGTTGAGGTTGATTCCAAAATATATATAGTTTGAGTTGTGATCAATACTGAGATACGTATACACTGGGTCGTGGATTGATTCAAGATAATATTTATCGATTTATTTCTGTACATCTAACTGTGGACAACTAGTTGTAGGTTACTAACGAGGACAGCTGACTTAATAAACTTAAAACATCAAAATATATTAAAAGTGTTGTAAATATATTTTGAACATACTTTGATATATATGTATATATTGTTATAGGTTCGTGAATCAACCAGTGGCCAAGTCTTACTTCCCGACGAAGTAAAAATCTGTGAAAGTGAGTTATAGTCCCACTTTTAAAATCTAATATTTTTGGGATGAGAATACATGCAGGTTTTATAAATGATTTACAAAATAGACACAAGTACGTGAAACTACATTCTATGGTTGAATTATCGAAATCGAATATGTCCCTTTTTATTAAGTCTGGTAATCTAAGAATTAGGGAACAGACACCCTAATTGACGCGAATCCTAAAGATAGATCTATTGGGCCTAACAAACCCCATCCAAAGTACCGGATGCTTTAGTACTTCGAAATTTATATCATATCCGAAGGGTGTCCCGGAATGATGGGGATATTCTTATATATGCATCTTGTTAATGTCGGTTACCAGGTGTTCACCATATGAATGATTTTTATCTCTATGTATGGGATGTGTATTGAAATATGAAATCTTGTGGTCTATTGTTACGATTTGATATATATAGGTTAAACCTATAACTCACCAACATTTTTGTTGACGTTTAAAGCATGTTTATTCTCAGGTGAATATTAAGAGCTTCCGCTGTTGCATACTAAAATAAGGACAAGATTTGGAGTCCATGTTTGTATGATATTGTGTAAAAACTGCATTCAAGAAACTGATTTCGATGTAACATATTTGTATTGTAAACCATTATGTAATGGTCGTGTGTAAACAGGATATTTTAGATTATCATTATTTGATAATCTACGTAAAGCTTTTTAAACCTTTATTTATGAAATAAAGGTTATGGTTTGTTTTAAAAATGAATGCAGTCTTTGAAAAACGTCTCATATAGAGGTCAAAACCTCGCAACGAAATCAATTAATATGGAACGTTTTTAATCAATAAGAACGGGACATTTCAGTTGGTATCAGAGCGTTGGTCTTAGAGAACCAGAATTTTGCATTAGTGTGTCTTATCGAGTTTGTTAGGATGCATTAGTGAGTCTGGACTTCGACCGTGTTTACTTGAAAAATGATTGCTTAACAAATTTTGTTGGAAACTATATATTTTTAACATGTGAATATTATGTGATATATTAATCTCTTAACGCGTTTGATATTATGTGATAGATGTCTACCTCTAGAACAAGTCCCATTGACTCACCTAATAATAATGAAGAGTCAAATGTAAATTGGAATGATTCGTGGACTGATTCACAAGTTCCCGAAGAGGAACCGGAAGAAGAGTCGGAACCGGAAGAAGAATCGGAACCGGAAGAAGAATCGGAACCGGATGAAGAAATAGAACCGGTGGGGGAAATAATAAAACGGTTAAGTAAAAGAAAATCCTCAACCAACCAACCAAGGTTAATTATGGTCAATGGTGTTTCCGCCAAGGAAGCAAAATATTGGGAGGATTACCAATTCTCCGATGAATCGGATTCCGACGAGAATTCCGATGATGTTATAGAAATTACCCCAACTGAATTTAAAAAGGCAAAAGAAAATAATAAGGGAAAGGGCATAAAAATAGAGAAATCTAATTCCAACCCCGATGAACTTTATATGTATCGTCAACGCCCGAAGTCCTTAAGTTGTAACAATGACCCGGGAACCTCTAAACCACCAGGTTTTTCTAAACCAATGTGGACAACGACGGCTCGTATTAGGGGAACATCATATATCCCTAGAAACTTGGCAAAACGAACCAAAACCGAAGAAGAAGAAACGAGCGAGTCGGAATAAGATAGTTGTATTCGTGTGATGTAATATATGTAATATAGTGTTCTTATGCTTTATGATATATGTAAAAATTGCTTGTATTAATAAGTATTTTTTTATGAATCTAACTCTTGTCTATTTTACAGTTTAAAAACACAAAATGGATAGACAACCCAATATTTTAAGAGACCTACCCGGAGACATGATTGATGAAATCTTGTCTAGAGTCGGCCAGAATTCTTCGGCACAACTATTTAAGGCGAGATCAGTTTGTAAGACATTCGAAGAACGTTCCAAGAATGTCTTGGTTTATAAGAGACTTTCGTTTGAAAGATGGGGGATATCACATTGGGAAACCCATAAGTTACGATGTGTTTACTTTGACGCATATATTGCGGGGAACCCAAATGCTATTTTACGCAACGGGTTAAGAAATTATTTTGACTCAATATATCCGAATATTGGACTTCGTGATTTAGAAAAAGCGGCTAACATGCAACATAAAGAAGCATGTTATGCTTACGGATTAGTAATGTTCGCTTCTCACCAAAGTGAGAATAAGAACATCGGGCTACAACTATTAAACAAAACGTTTCCACAAGTGACGGAGTCGGTAATTGGGGTAAGAAATGAGGTTTTTAGATTATTACGGGACTGTTGGACATTACGTAACCCTCGTCCCTTTGATGACGTTACAACACGCTGTCTTATCAACGGCCATAACGGTTATGTTGCACAAGACCAAGGATGGGAAGTAGTCCTAGTAAAACCAGAATGCATGACTTGTTTCTGGACGTATGAATTACGTGTCTTTATTGCCTTTGCTGAACGACTTGTGTACTAGCTAGAATTGTCTTCACAACTATCTTGTATCAAAGTTATTGTGTGCTATATTTCATGCTTTATGTAAAATAAGCGGTATTGTAAGTTTGTAAAATATTGTATAAAAGTTTGAACGCGAAATATTATTATAATCAGTTTTTCATATAGAATTGTAGTAGTTGAATTGTATATTAGCTACTAAGTATGAACTTAACGGGTAGGTACTACCCGAATTTAAACTTATAAAACGCTAATATGAAGAAAAAGCTTTTATAAATGAGTTCATATTATGCTACGAAATACTATTAACTACTCTTAATATTCTGTATGATTAACTTGTTCCATTTAACTATTTTGAAGGAAATGGCACAGACTACTCGACACACCGTGAATATGAATGAAGAGGAATTCCGTACTTTTCTAGCTTCAAACATAGCCGCAGTACAGGCTGCGCTACATACCAACAATAACCTTGGATCTAGCAGTACAGGAAATCGTGTAGGATGCACCTACAAAGAATTCACTGCCTGCAAACCTTTGGAATTTGATGGAACCGAAGGACCGATCGGATTGAAACGGTGGACCGAGAAGGTCGAATCGGTGTTTGCCATAAGTAAGTGTACTAAAGAGGACAAAGTAAAGTACACTACGCATACCTTCACAGGTTCTGCGATAACATGGTGGAATACCTATCTAGAGCAAGTGGGACAAGACGATGCGTACGCACTACCGTGGTCAGCATTCAAGCACTTGATGAATGAGAAGTACCGTCCCAGAACCGAGGTCAATAAGCTCAAGACAGAACTTAGAGGGTTACGAACCCAAGGATTTGATATTACCACGTACGAAAGACGATTCACAGAATTGTGCCTATTGTGTCCAGGAGCATTCGAAGATGAGGAAGAGAAGATCGACGCGTTTGTGAAAGGATTACCGGAAAGAATCCAAGAAGATATAAGTTCACACGAGCCCGCCTCCATACAACAGGCATGTAGAATGGCTCACAAACTCGTGAACCAAATTGAAGAAAGAATTAAAGAACAGACTGCTGAAGAGGCCAATGTGAAGCAAGTCAAAAGAAAGTGGGAGGAAAACGGTGATAAGAATCACCAATACAACAACAACAGCAATTACAACAATAATCGCAACAATTATCCCAACAATCGCAACATCAATCGCAACTACAACAAACGGCCCAACAACAACAACAACAACAACAACAGCAACTACAACAATCATCCCAACAACAATAATAACCGCAACAACAACAACAATCAGAAGCATCTATGCCAAAGGTGTGAAAAGAATCACTCGGGGTTCTGCACCAAATTTTGCAACAAGTGTAAAAGAAATGGTCATAGCGTGGCGAAGTGTGAGGTCTACGGACCAGGGGTTAATAGAACGAAAGGAACAAATGGTGTCGGAACGAGTAATGGCGGAGCAAGTAGTGTCGGAGCAAGTTATGCCAATGTAGTTTGTTATAAATGTGGAAAACCAGGCCACATTATTAGAAATTGCCCGAACTAGGAGAACACGAATGGACAAGGCCATGGAAGAGTTTTCAATATTAATGCGGCAGAGGCACAGGAAGACCCGGAGCTTGTTACGGGTACGTTTCTTATTGACAATAAATCTGCTTACGTTTTATTTGATTCGGGTGCGGATAGAAGCTATATGAGTAGAGATTTTTGTGCTAAATTAAGTTGTCCATTGACGCCTTTGGATAGTAAATTTTTACTCGAATTAGCAAATGGTAAATTAATTTCAGCAGATAATATATGTCGGAATCGAGAAATTAAACTGGTTAGCGAAACATTTAAGATTGATTTGATACCAGTAGAGTTAGGGAGTTTTGATGTGATAATCGGTATGGACTGGTTGAAAGAAGTGAAAGCGGAGATCGTTTGTTACAAAAATGCAATTCGCATTATACAAGAAAAAGGAAAACCCTTAATGGTGTACGGAGAAAAGGGCAACACGAAGCTACATCTTATTAGTAATTTGAAGGCACAAAAACTAATAAGAAAAGGTTGCTATGCTGTTCTAGCACACGTCGAGAAAGTACAAACTGAAGAAAAGAGCATCAATGATGTTCCCGTCGCAAAAGAATTTCCTGATGTATTTCCGAAAGAATTACCGGGATTACCCCCACATCGATCCGTTGAATTTCAAATAGATCTTGTACCAGGAGCTTGACCAATAGCTCGTGCTCCTTACAGACTCGCACCCAGCGAGATGAAAGAACTACAAAGCCAATTACAAGAACTTTTAGAGCGTGGTTTCATTCGACCAAGCACATCACCGTGGGGAGCTCCTGTTTTGTTTGTCAAGAAGAAAGATGGTACATTCAGGTTGTGTATCGACTACCGAGAGTTGAACAAACTTACCATCAAGAACCGCTACCCACTACCGAGAATCGATGACTTATTTGATCAACTACAAGGCTCGTCTGTTTATTCAAAGATTGACTTACGTTCTGGGTATCATCAAATGCGGGTGAAAGAAGATGATATTCCAAAGACTGCTTTCAGAACACGTTACGGTCATTACGAGTTTATGGTCATGCCGTTTGGTTTAACTAATGCACCAGCTGTGTTCATGGACCTTATGAACCGAGTGTGTGGACCATACCTTGACAAGTTTGTCATTGTTTTCATTGATGACATACTTATTTACTCAAAGAATGACCAAGAACACGGTGAACATTTGTGAAAGGTGTTAGAAGTATTGAGGAAGGAAGAATTGTACGCTAAGTTTTCAAAGTGTGCATTTTGGTTGGAAGAAGTTCAATTCCTCGGTCACATAGTGAACAAAGAAGGTATTAAGGTGGATCCGGCAAAGATAGAAACTGTTGAAAAGTGGGAAACCCCGAAAACTCCGAAACACATACGCCAGTTTTTAGGACTAGCTGGTTACTACAGAAGGTTCATCCAAGACTTTTCCAGAATAGCAAAACCCTTGACTGCATTAACGCATAAAGGGAAGAAATTTGAATGGAATGATGAACAAGAGAAAGCGTTTCAGTTATTGAAGAAAAAGCTAACTACGGCACCTATATTGTCATTGCCTGAAGGGAATGATGATTTTGTGATTTATTGTGATGCATCAAAGCAAGGTCTCAGTTGTGTATTAATGCAACGAACGAAGGTGATTGCTTATGCGTCTAGACAATTGAAGATTCACGAACAAAATTATACGACACATGATTTGGAATTAGGCGCGGTTGTTTTTGCATTAAAGACTTGGAGGCACTACTTATATGGGGTCAAAAGTATTATATATACCGACCACAAAAGTCTTCAACACATATTTAATCAGAAACAACTGAATATGAGGCAGCGTAGGTGGATTGAATTATTGAATGATTACGACTTTGAGATTCGTTACCACCCGGGGAAGGCAAATGTGGTAGCCGATGCCTTGAGCAGGAAGGACAGAGAACCCATTCGAGTAAAATCTATGAATATAATGATTCATAATAACATTACTACTCAAATAAAGGAGGCGCAACAAGGAGTTTTAAAAGAGGGAAATTTAAAGGATGAAATACCCAAAGGATCGGAGAAGCATCTTAATATTCGGGAAGACGGAACCCGGTATAGGGCTGAAAGGATTTGGGTACCAAAATTTGGAGATATGAGAGAAATGGTACTTAGAGAAGCTCATAAAACCAGATACTCAATACATCCTGGAACGGGGAAGATGTACAAGGATCTCAAGAAACATTTTTGGTGGCCGGGTATGAAAGCCGATGCTGCTAAATACGTAGGAGAATATTTGACGTGTTCTAAGGTCAAAGCTGAGCATCAGAAACCATCAGGTCTACTTCAACAACCCGAAATCCCGGAATGGAAATGGGAAAACATTACCATGGATTTCATCACTAAATTGCCAAGGACTGCAAGTGGTTTTGATACTATTTGGGTAATAGTTGACCGTCTCACCAAATCAGCACACTTCTTGCCAATAAGAGAAGATGACAAGATGGAGAAGTTAGCACGACTGTATTTGAAGGAAGTCATCTCCAGACATGGAATACCAATCTCTATTATCTCTTATAGGGATGGCAGATTTATTTCAAGATTCTGGCAGACATTACAGCAAGCATTAGGAACTCGTCTAGACATGAGTACTGCCTATCATCCACAAACTGATGGGCAGAGCGAAAGGATGATACAAACGCTTGAAGACATGCTACGAGCATGTGTTATTGATTTCGGAAACAGTTGGGATCGACATCTACCGTTAGCAGAATTTTCCTACAACAACAGCTACCATTCAAGCATTGAGATGGCGCCGTTTGAAGCACTTTATGGTAGAAAGTGCAGGTCTCCGATTTGTTGGAGTGAAGTGGGGGATAGACAGATTACGGGTCCGGAGATTATACAAGAAACTACCGAGAAGATCATCCAAATTCAACAACGGTTGAAAACCGCCCAAAGTCGACAAAAGAGCTACGCTGACATTAAAAGAAAAGATATAGAATTTGAAATTGGAGAGATGGTCATGCTTAAAGTTGAACCTTGGAAAGGCGTTGTTCGATTTGGTAAATGAGGGAAATTAAATCCAAGGTATATTGGACCATTCAAGATTATTGATCGTGTCGGACCAGTAGCTTACCGACTAGAGTTACCTCAACAACTCGCGGCTGTACATAACACTTTCCACGTCTCGAATTTAAAGAAATGTTTTGCTAAAGAAGATCTCACTATTCCGTTAGATGAAATCCAAATCAACGAAAAACTTCAATTCATCGAAGAACCCGTCGAAATAATGGATCGTGAGGTTAAAAGACTTAAGCAAAACAAGATACCAATTGTTAAGGTTCGATGGAATGCTCATAGAGGACCCGAGTTTATATATATTAATTGAGATTGATATTTACATGATTAAATGTTTCCAACATGTTAAGCAATCAAACTTGTTAAGACTTGATTAATTGAAATATGTTTCATATAGACAATTGACCACCCAAGTTGACCGGTGATTCACGAACGTTAAAACTTGTAAAAACTATATGATGACATATAATGGGTATATATATAGTTAACATGATACTATGATAAGTAAACATATCATTAAGTATATTAACAATGAACTACATATGTAAAAACAAGACTACTAACTTAATGATTTTTAAACGAGACATATATGTAACGATTATCGTTGTAAAGACATTTAATGTATATATATCATATTAAGAGATATTCATACATGATAATATCATGATAATATAATAATTTAAAATCTCATTTGATATTATAAACATTGGGTTAACAACATTTAACAAGATCGTTAACCTAAAGGTTTCAAAACAACACTTACATGTAACGACTAACGATGACTTAACGACTCAGTTAAAATGTATATACATGTAGTGTTTTAATATGTATTTATACACTTTTGAAAGACTTCAATACACTTATCAAAATACTTCTACTTAACAAAAATGCTTACAATTACATCCTCGTTCAGTTTCATCAACAATTCTACTCGTATGCACCCGTATTCGTACTCGTACAATACACAGCTTTTAGATGTATGTACTATTGGTATATACACTCCAATGATCAGCTCTTAGCAGCCCATGTGAGTCACCTAACACATGTGGGAACCATCATTTGGCAACTAGCATGAAATATCTCATAAAATTACAAAAATATGAGTAATCATTCATGACTTATTTACATGAAAACAAAATTACATATCCTTTATAATTAAAAACTATGATAAACTTTGATTTAAAAGTTGTTATTCTGAGAAAATGATTTTTATTATGAACATGAAACTATATCCAAAAATTATGGTTAAACTCAAAGTGGAAGTATGTTTTCTAAAATGGTCATCTAGACGTCGTTCTTTCGACTGAAATGACTACCTTTACAAAAATGACTTGTAACTTATTTTTCTGACTATAAACCTATACTTTTTCTGTTTAGATTCATAAAATAGAGTTCAATATGAAACCATAGCAATTTGATTCACTCAAAACGGATTTAAAATGAAGAAGTTATGGGTAAAACAAGATTGGATAATTTTTCTCATTTTAGCTACGTGAAAATTGGTAACAAATCTATTCCAACCATAACTTAATCAACTTGTATTGTATATTATGTAATCTTGAGATACCATAGACACGTATACAATGTTTCGACCTATCATGTCGACACATCTATATATATTTCGGAACAACCATAGACACTCTATATGTGAATGTTGGAGTTAGCTATACAGGGTTGAGGTTGATTCCAAAATATATATAGTTTGAGTTGTGATCAATACTGAGATACGTATACACTGGGTCGTGGATTGATTCAAGATAATATTTATCGATTTATTTCTGTACATCTAACTGTGGACAACTAGTTGTAGGTTACTAACGAGGACAGCTGACTTAATAAACTTAAAACATCAAAATATATTAAAAGTGTTGTAAATATATTTTGAACATACTTTGATATATATGTATATATTGTTATAGGTTTGTGAATCAACCAGTGACCAAGTCTTACTTCCCGACGAAGTAAAAATCTGTGAAAGTGAGTTATAGTCCCATTTTTAAAATCTAATATTTTTGGGATGAGAATACATGCAGGTTTTATAAATGATTTACAAAATAGACACAAGTACGTGAAACTACATTCTATGGTTGAATTATCGAAATCGAATATGTCCCTTTTTATTAAGTCTGGTAATCTAAGAATTAGGGAACAGACACCCTAATTGACGCGAATCCTAAAGATAGATCTATTGGGCCTAACAAACCCCATCCAAAGTACCGGATGCTTTAGTACTTCGAAATTTATATCATATCCGAAGGGTGTCCCGGAATGATGGGGATATTCTTATATATGCATCTTGTTAATGTCGGTTACCAGGTGTTCACCATATGAATGATTTTTATCTCTATGTATGGGATGTGTATTGAAATATGAAATCTTGTGGTCTATTGTTACGATTTGATATATATAGGTTAAACCTATAACTCACCAACATTTTTGTTGACGTTTAAAGCATGTTTATTCTCAGGTGAATATTAAGAGCTTCCGCTGTTGCATACTAAAATAAGGACAAGATTTGGAGTCCATGCTTGTATGATATTGTGTAAAAACTGCATTCAAGAAACTGATTTCGATGTAACATATTTGTATTGTAAACCATTATGTAATGGTCGTGTGTAAACAGGATATTTTAGATTATCATTATTTGATAATCTACGTAAAGCTTTTTAAACCTTTATTTATGAAATAAAGGTTATGGTTTGTTTTAAAAATGAATGCAGTCTTTGAAAAACGTCTCATATAGAGGTCAAAACCTCGCAACGAAATCAATTAATATGGAACGTTTTTAATCAATAAGAACGGGACATTTCAACGTAGACTCCTTTACCAACATACATCGAGATCCAAAACACTCGATCTCAAGGGTTCTATCCCACCCGTCGAACCTCATGGTTCATCAACTCCAATTACAAAAGCGAACACGCGCTTAACAACTGAACACCAAAGCCCATTCCCAAGGCTTGGTAGAACATTTCTCAATACTAAGGAATGCTTGGTTACACCAAGTCTTACACCCTTCGCCCATTAATCAAAACGTCACCATAGGGTACTTCCATTAGGAATGTCACCCATAACAATAACATGCAAAACACTATGCAACCCACAAACCCGAACGCATCGACACATAAATAAATATTCAAAGGGCATATTTATTAAAATGAAACGTACCTCAACGTCTCCTTGCGGCATTCATCGCCGCCAACTCGGGACAATCCGGCTTGCGATGTCCCTCTTTATGACAATAGTAGCTCATTCCGTCATCACTATTCGGCATTGTGTATTCCCACAACTTGTGGCCCCTAACACCACAATTGAAACATCTAGGCGCACGAGAACTCGTCGAACCTTTCTCCACATTACCCATACTCGCACCTGCGCCCTTAGTTTTCTTACTTGGAGCACCATACTAATCAACCCTTCTCTTATTTGAAAGCTCCCTAGCTTTCGATCACGAATGTGATTCGAAACCCCTAGCCATGTTAAATAACTCCGCAAACGAGTTCACTTGGCCAACGCTAATTTTGCCCTGCAACTCATCATTCAAAGTCCGATAGAAATCTTCCATCAACATCCGATCATTCCCAATATACTCCGGGCAAAAACGAGCCTTCGACATAAAGGTCGTCTTTAGAGTATTCAAGTCCATCGACCCTTGTTGCAAATTTCGCAACTCATTTCGCATCTCCGACAAATTGGCTAAAGTCCGGAACTCCTCGAAGAATTCCCTCTTAAACTCGTCTCATGATAACGCCATAAATAGTTCACCACCGACAAGATCAATCTTACCATCCAACCAATCCTTTGCTCTACCCCGCAACAAGCTAGTAGCGAGCCTTGTCCTCTTCTCGGGAGGACATTCAATCGTGCGAAAACACCCTTCGACATTGATAAGGCTAAAAAGGAACATATATTTCATAGAAATATCCCTCCTAAATAATAGGTTTTCATATGTAATTGTATTATATTTTCATTGTAATTGTTTAAATAAATAAGTGCGAAGACAAAAGGCGAAAACGAAGATTTGAAGACAAAAACGTCCAAAAAGCTCAAATGTACAAGATACAATCCAAGTGGTTCAATTTAATGATGAGAAACGTCTCAAAATGACAAGAGTACAAGTTACAAAACGCAAAGTACATGATATTAAATTGTACGCAAGGACGTTCAAAAATCCAGAACCGGGACATGAGTCTACTATCAACGCCCGACGCAACGGACTAAAAATTACAAGTCTACTATGCACAAGAATATAATATAATATATAAATAATTATATTAATTATTTATATATAAATTATGTCGACAAGGAAGGTTCCAAAATTATGTGAGCTGGATTTTCAAACTCCACGACTCGCGGAGTTTGCAGGCTTAAAACTCCACGACTCGCGGATCTGTCAGAAATCAAAACGCCTATAAAAGGCCATGCATTCTGCCTAGTAAAAATATAAAAAATAATAATAATAATACTCTGTAATAAATAATAAATAAATATATATAATATATATATATATATATATATATATATATATATATATATATAGTATAGGGTAGTTTTATATTAGATTAGTTCGGGTTATGCAAAGGTTATTTTACTGGTTTTTGAAGTCGAAATTCTGTCCGTGTAACACTACGCGATAAATACTCAATGTAAGTTATGTTCTCCTTTTTAAATTAATGTCTCGTACTTAAGTTATTATTATGCTTATTTAATACCGAAGTAATCATGATGATGGGCTAAAAATATTAAAATTGGGTAATTGGGCTTTGTACCATAATTGGGGTTTGGATAAAAGAACGACACTTGTGGAAATTAGACTATGGGCTATTAATGGGTTTTATATTAACTAAACAATACCTTGTTAATTTAATATACAAACTTATAATTTGACGTATTTATATATAACCACATACGCTTGACTGGGTACGGTGGGCGGGATATCTATAAATACCAATAATTATTCATTTTACCGGACACGGAACTGGATTAATAGTTAATAGACTTGTTGAAACAGGGGTGAATTACATTCAAGGGTAATTGGTGTAATTGTTAACAAAGTAGTAAAACCTTGGTTTACACGCAGTCGATAACCTGGTGTATTCATTAAACAAAGTATTAAAACCTTGTTACAATTCGAATCCCCAATTAGTTGGAATATTTGACTTCGGGAATAAGAATAATTTGACGAAGGCTTTCGCTCTTTATATTTATGACTGATGGACTATTATGGACAAATCCGTATGGACATATTAAATAATCCAGGACAAAGGACAATTAAACCATGGGCATAAAACTAAAATCAACACGTCAAACATCATGATTATGGAAGTTTAAATAAGCATAATTCCTTTATTTTCATATTTAATTGCACTTCTAATTATTGCACTTTTATTTATTGTTATTGTATTTAATTGCACTTTTAATTATCGTACTTTTTAATTATCGCACTTTTATTTATCGAAATTTCATTATCGTTATTTATTTTATGTTTTAAATTAAGTTATATTTATTTTACATTCGGTTTTAACTGCGACTAAAGTTTTAAAATCGACAAACCGGTCATTAAATGGTAAAAACCCCCTTTTATATATTATTAATATAATATATTTTGTACAAATATAATTGTTTAAAAATATAGTGTGCAATAAGCCCGCTCCCTGTGGAACGAACCGGACTTACTAAAAACTACACTACTGTACGATTAGGTACACTACCTATAGTGTTGTAGCAAGGTTTAGGTATATCCCATTTGTAAATAAATAATTAAAACTTGTGTAATTTGTAACGTATTTCGTAGTAAAATATAGTACTATCACGTACCCCCACGCTACCACATCAAGTTTTTGGCGCCGCTGCCGGGGACTTTGGCGAAAAGCTATATTTTTAATTTATTTTTGTATTAATATATTTATATATATTTTTAGAAAAATAATATAAAATTTAAAAAAAAAACACGTTTTTCAAACTCCACGACTCGCGGAGTTTGCAGGCTTAAAACTCCACGACTCGCGGAGCCACCCTGACAGGCGCACCCAGGAACCCTACTTCGCATTTATTACGGAATAATATTAATTATTATTATTTTAAAACCCTAATTAGGTTTAATTAATTTAATATTTAATTTTTAGTTTTAATTAAATTTGTAATAATTACTTTTAATTAGTTTTATTATATATAAAAATTAATACTTTTATAAAATAAAAATATAAAAATAATATTTTTATAAAAATTGTACTTTTTACAACTTTAAGTTTATTTTTATATTTTGTATTTTTTTAGTGTAATATTTGTATCTTTATTGTTCGTAGCTAGTTTTAAGTTCTAGTATTTTGCCGTAGCTTATTTTTATTTTTAGATTTTTAGGCTTTGCCGTTAGATCCCTTAAGTGCTATTTCTTTAGACTAAGATTTAGGTGCTTTAGAATTTTGCGACGATTTTAAAATTTTAGTGCCTTTTAAGTCACGACTCGCTACTTTCTTATTTTTATTTTTCGACTTTTTCGACGCGCATTCTTTTTCTTTCTTATTTCTCGACGCTTTAGTTTTTAGGACTTAGAAATTTTCTCTATTTCTTATCTAATATCTTAAACGGAAAGAAAAATTATTTATGTGGTTAAATTAATGGACGTTGACAATTTTCTGCTTCGTAGTAATAGTTGGATTTGTTAGTGGCTGAGTTGTGAGCTTCCGATTTAAAGGGTTCTGGCTCCTTGCTGCATCTTTTGGCTATTCGAAACGTGGGCAAAAGCAGAAAAGTCTATTAATTGGACAACTTATATAAGTTTTTCTATTTTTATAACTAATAGGATAATTAGTAAATGCACCACATTGTAGCTAAAATTTGGCCATCGCAATAAAATGGAAAATTTTGAAAACAAGGCTATGGAAACTCTTTTTGATATCCAAAATCAATTAAATCAATACTCTCAAACGGAAGTTGATGAAAATTCATTCGGTCAATCTTGGATCACGAATGACGAAACAATTACTGGTTGTGAAATCTGTGGAGATTATCACTCAACATGAGAATGTTATTATTACGTTCCTATGGAAAATTACGCACCCACGGAACCTGAATGGAATGATTATGAAGAATACAATTCAAATTGGGATTATTCCCAAGAATATTTCCAAACTCAACAACCAGTAGACGAGGAAAATTACGTGTCTGAAAATTTATTAGACAATATGAAAATCAAACTCGAAGAACTCAATGCTCAAAATGAACAAATGAGAGAGTTTGTAAACCGGCAAGCTGAAACTCTATCAGACTACACACCTGTTGATCTGAGGAGTCGTGTGCAAGAAAATCTCATATCATCGAATTTTGATGAATTCGAGAGCTCCGAAATCACCAACTATCCCGATGATACTTTTTATTCAGTCTTACCAATTTCACAACATATCGACACATTAGCCTCTACCGACAAAATCATCGATCCATCAATAGATAAAGAAGAAGTAAGGGTGACAAATTGGTACTCTTGGGAATACGATAACTTTGAAAATTTTACCCCCGAGGCCAAACCGAACTTCACCATTCCACAACCTTCCAACCCAATATTCTCAATAGACGAGTCATCCACCGGAAATGAACTACGAGCTGTAATAGATAATGACACCTCTAATTTCACCCAATTGGGTAATAGAGGTGAAAACTTTGATCCTGAGAATAAAAGGAAGGAAAAATTAGGAATTGTCCACCCTATAGAAATAAGTATGTCGGTGTATATCGATCCATTTGACCAAAAACCAGAAAAGAGACATATCCATTTACTAAAAGCTACACTTAAAAAAGAATTAAGTAGTGACAATCGGGCAAGTCTAAACTTTAAACCCATTGATATATTATACACCACCCGAGATGTAAATAACTGGCTCACTACTCTAATTCATGGAACTCATTCTACCGACTTCACATGTCTTCAGCTAAGTGTGGGGAAGTCTAACCCCACTTAATGTTAAATTCGGGGTTCGGGTTAGTGCATAACTCGTTAATAAAAATGCATGATAATTTAGGGTAAAATACGTATATTCAAAGATTAGCAAACAGTTCAGAAAAGTAACCGTTTTTGAAGAAAAATATGTGTGATAAAACAAGAAGGAATGAACGATGAGGCGCACCATCTATCATTTGACGAGCTTTGTAATTACAAACTGGGTAATTTCAATCACTTTTCTACACTAATCACCCTCATGAATTTATAATTAGAGTCTGATTTCATGCAAATGAGGGCATTGCATGATCTCAAGTGTGGGGAAGGGTTATAAATTCTCTCGGTTTTATACGCCAAATTTTATTAAAATTTGAAAAAATTTCAACTAAATGAATTTAAAATCATGTTTATATATATTTATGAACGGTGAAAATTAGGTGTTAATACCGAAATTATCGTTACCTCGGAAAGGACATAAATTGAGAAACACCCTAAAACGCTTGAATTTATTTATTTAAGAATAAAAAGGCAAAGAAAGAAACTAAGTGTGGGGAGAATGTACCTAGTTATTTAATTAAAAACTATCTAGCACATGTTTCTGTAAAGTTTATTGCAGGTGCTTTTGTTTTGGACTAAATTAACTATTTTACCCGATGAAAGAAAAGAAAAGATGGATCTACACGATGAATCAATTCCATCATTAAAAGGAAGTAAAGTCTTCCGAAAAAGACACGCGCTTCTTGATTTAGGTCAAGAAGTTGTCGTCCAGACCAGCTGTAGGTTGACAAAAAATCTAGAAAAGTCATCACTAAAATCAGCAGGAAATCAACGGACCTCAGCATCAAACAGGGTCGCCAAGTGGTCAGATTTATCCTAACCATGAGAAGGATCTATCTCGTACAATGGGGGGACACCGTGCAAATTAGCTTGATAAGACTAATGAATCAGATCCCCAGAAAGGATAATCTCCTTAAAGAGTAAAAATCAGCTTTTGAGCCTGATATTACTCAATCCTTGAGATTGACCTTAAAGATTGAGAATTACAAACTCATGAAATTCAATGATATCTAAACTCGAGCTTGAACGAGAAAATATTTTGATCAAAATTACAAACCGATTTGTTTTCTGAAAACCTATTTTCAATGCGTTCATTACCATTGAACGTAAAATCCTAGGAATTCACCTGGAATTCATTAGGTCACCTGAACCAAACCGGGTGTCAACCGTAAGAACGGTGGTTGCATAGCATGGTCGGAGACAGGACCTTGTGCCAGACCGAAAAAATTATAGGATGATCTTACTATTGCTCCTACAAAGGATAGTACTAGCATCCAACATGATATAGACCATAATCAAAAGCAAGTCACGGGATATTGCCTTAACAGTTGCTTGTTCATCGCTTTTCTTTACAACCGGACGGTAGTTTACCGAAAGGTAATATATGGAGCAAGTAAATTGGATGTGTTGCTTTCCTAATACAAGGATAGCAAGTGGGTGACACAAAACCATAAGTTTTGAGCTAAAATTTTTAAATCTGAAACCCACAAAACCCACAAAAATATTTTGCAACACCGGTGAAGGGTTATTCCGGAAAACTTATCTAGGGTAAAAGCTAGATTAAATTTTCAAAAAGATCAAATATTTTCAAAAAGATCCAATTTCCTTAAGGATCTACATTTTCATAGTCATGTGGGACTGTAAACCGCCTTTCAAATGTGCACTTTGCTTTGGAAACCGAAAGTAAATCGGCTATTTGATTGCAAGTGTCGTTGACCTAAACCCGAGGCAAATGTAGATGACACACCCACCTTTAACCATCGTTACTATCATTGTTTATACCGCTATATCAAAATCACTGATGTACAAAGTGTGAGAATAAAAAAGTGATTCGAGTGAAGTGTGATTTTATTTCAAGTTATGTATTGCTTGAGGACAAGCAACGCTCAAGTGTGGGGATATTTGATAAGGCTAAAAAGAAACATATATTTCATAGCAATATCCCTCCTAAATAATAGGTTTTCATATGTAATTGTATTATATTTTCATTGTAATTGTTTAAATAAATAAGTGCGAAGACAAAAGGCGAAAACGAAGATTTGAAGACAAAAACGTCCAAAAAGCTCAAATGTACAAGATACAATCCAAGTGGTTCAATTTATTGATGAGAAACGTCTCAAAATGACAAGAGTACAAGTTACAAAACGCAAAGTACATGATATTAAATTGTACGCAAGGACGTTCGAAAATTCGGAACCGGGACATGAGTCTACTATCAACGCCCGACGCAACGGACTAAAAATTACAAGTCTACTATGCACAAGAATAGAATATAATATATAAATAATTATATTAATTATTTATATTTTATATTTATATATAAATTATGTCGACAAGCAAGGTTCCAAAATTATGTGAGCTGGATTTTCAAACTCCACGACTCGCAGAGTTTGCAGGCTTAAAACTCCACGACTCGCGGAGCTGTCAGAAATCAAAACGCCTATAAAAGGCCATGCATTCTGCTGAGTAAAAATATAAAAAATAATAATAATAATACTCTGTAATAAATAATAAATAAATAAATATATGTATATAAATATATGTATGTATATATATATATATATATATATATATATATATATATATATATATATATATATATATATATATATAGGGTAGTTTTATATTAGATTAGTTCGGGTTATGTAAAGGTTATTTTACTGGTTTTTGAAGTCGAAATTCTGTCCGTGTAACACTACGCGATAAATACTCAATGTAAGTTATGTTCTCCTTTTTAAATTAATGTCTCGTACTTAAGTTATTATTATGCTTATTTAATACCAAAGTAATCATGATGTTGGGCTAAAAATATTAAAATTGGGTAATTGGGCTTTGTACCATAATTGGGGTTTGGATAAAAGAACGACACTTGTGAAAATTAGACTATGGGCTATTAATGGGTTTTATATTAACTAAACAATACCTTGTTAATTTAATATACAAACTTATAATTTGACGTATTTATATATAACCACATACGCTTGACTGGGTACGGTGGGCGGGATATCTATAAATACCAATAATTATTCATTTTACCGGACACGGAACTGGATTAATAGTTAATAGACTTGTTGAAATAGGGGTGAATGACATTCAAGGGTAATTGGTGTAATTGTTAACAAAGTAGTAAAACCTTGGTTTACACACAGTCGATAACCTGGTGTATTCATTAAACAAAGTATTAAAACCTTGTTACAATTTGAATCCCCAATTAGTTAGAATATTTGACTTCGGGAATAAGAATAATTTGACGAAGGCTTTCGCTCTTTATATTTATGACTGATGGACTATTATGGACAAATCCGTATGGACATATTAAATAATCCAGGACAAAGGACAATTAACCCATGGGCATAAAACTAAAATCAACACGTCAAACATCATGATTATGGAAGTTTAAATAAGCATAATTCCTTTATTTTCATATTTAATTGCACTTCTAATTATTGCACTTTTATTTATTGTTATTGTATTTAATTGCACTTTTAATTATCGTACTTTTTAATTATCGCACTTTTATTTATCGAAATTTCATTATCGTTATTTATTTTACGTTTTAAATTAAGTTATATTTATTTTACATTCGGTTTTAACTGCGACTAAAGTTTTAAAATCGACAAACCGGTCATTAAACGGTAAAAACCCCCTTTTATATATTATTAATATAATATATTTTGTACAAATATAATTGTTTAAAAATATAGTGTGCAATAAGCCCGCTCCCTGTGGAACGAACCGGACTTACTAAAAACTACACTACTGTACGATTAGGTACACTGCCTATAGTGTTGTAGCAAGGTTTAGGTATATCCCATTTGTAAATAAATAATTAAAACTTGTGTAATTTGTAACGTATTTCGTAGTAAAATATAGTACTATCACGTACCCCCACGCTACCACATCAGACATCCGAGATCCAAGTGGTGCTTACCAAGAGATCCGGTTTCCCATTGTACATCGAAGGTTTAGTTCTCATGAAACTCTTAAGACACCGCTCCATTTCACTATGATGTGTGCAGCGGGGTGTACTTGATAGTACTATATTTTACTACGAAATATGATACAAATTACACAAGTTTTAATTATTTATTTACAAATGGGATATACCTAAACCTTATTACAACACTATAGGCAGTGTACCTAATCGTACAGTAGTGTAGTTTTTAGTAAGTCCGGTTCGTTCCACAGGGAATCTTTTTCACAAAGCTTAATGCTATATTAGTTTTATTTTATAAAAATATAAATATATATATAAGTAATATTATTATTATTAAGGGGGGTTTTTACCGTTTAATGACCGGTTTGTCGATTTTAAAAACTTTAGTTGCAGTTAAAACAAAATGTAAAATATTAAATAAATAAAAGACTTAATTTAAAGCGTAAAGTAAATAACGATAATGAAATTGCGATAAATAAAAGTGCGATAAAATAAACTTGCGATAATTAAAAAGTACGATAATTAAAAGTGCAATTAAGTACAATAACAATAAAAGTGCGATAATTAGAAGTGCAATTAAATATAAAATAAAGGAAATTAAATATGAAATAAAAGAATTATGTTTATTTAAACTTCCGTAATCATGATGTTTGACGTGTTGATTTTAGTTTTATGCCCATGGGTTAATTGTCCTTTGTCCTGGATTATTTAATATGTGCGTCTAGTTTTTATCCATAACAGTCCATCAGTCATAAATATAAAGTGCAAGTGTCCTCGTCAAATTATCCTTATACCCGAAGTTAAATATTCCAACTAATTGGGGACTTAAACTGTAACAAGGTTTTATTACTTTGTTTAATAATTACACCAGGATGTCGACTGAGTGTAACCCAAGGTTTTAATACTTTATTATCAATTATGCCAAGTGTCCTTGTACATAATTTCACCCCTATTTTAATAATTCTAGTGACTATTAATCCATTCCCGTGTCCGGTTAAATGAACGATTATTTGTACATATAAATACCCTGCCCATCGTGTCCGATCGAGTGTATATGATTATTTATAGGGACGTCCAATTGTAAATCTTTATATTAACATTAACAAACTATCATTTAGTTAAACAAATATAAGGCCCATTAATAGCCCATTGTCTAATTTCCACAAGTGTCGTTCTTTTGTCCAAACCCCAATTATGGTACAAAGCCCAATTACCCAATTTTAGTAATTAGCCCAACATCATGATTACTTTGTTTTAAATAAGCATAATAATAACTTAGCTACGAGACATTAAATTAAAAAGGTTGAACATAACTTACAATGATTAAAAATAGCGTAGCGTTACACGGACAGAATTTTGACTTACACCCTTACAATATTCGCTAACATACACTTATTATTAGAATTAAAATTAAAATTAAAATTAAAATTAAAATATAAATATAAATATTTACGTATAGATATAGAGAGATTGATATTTTTGGATATATTTTTCGTCGAACTGCGAATTTGAGTCCAGGTGAACTCCGCGAGTCGCGTAATTTTTTGCCTTCAAACTCCGCAACTCGCGAAGTTTGAAATTACAGCTCACCCAGCTTTGGCTCTTTGTTTGCCGACGATTTATAAATATATTATAATATATATATTAATTTTAAGAATTAATTATATATTATATTATATTTATATACATAGTTAACTTGTAATTTTTAGTCCGTTGCGTCGAGTGTTGAGAGTTGACTCTGGTCCCGGTTCCGAATTTTCGAACGTCCTTGCGTACAATTTAATATCTTGTACTTTGCGTTTTGAATCTTGTACTCTTGCAATTTTGAGACGTTTCTTATTGATAATTGGAACCTTTTTGATTGTCTTTTGTACTTTTGAGCTTTTTGGTCGTTTGCGTCTTCAATTCGTCAAATCTGTCTTTTGTCTTCATCTTTTTATTATTTAAACGAGAATCACTTGTAAATAGGACAATTGCAACTAAAAGCTTGTCTTTCTTGAGGAATAATGCTATGAAATATATGTTCGTTTTTAGCATTATCAAATATTCCCACACTTGAGCGTTGCTTGTCCTCAAGCAATATAGTCTTGAAATACTAGAATCACTTCTTTATTCTTCACACTTTGTACATCAGTGATTTCTATACGGCGGTATAAACAATGGTAGTAGCGATATGGTTTACAGTCCCACATGACTATAAAATTTAGATCCATTAAGGAAATTGGATCTTTATGAAAACATTTGATCTTTTGAAAATTAAATCTAGTTTTTTACCCTAGATAAGTTTTCCGGAATAACCCTTCACCGGTGTTTGCAAAATATTTTTATGGGTTGTGTGGGTTTCAGATTTGAAAATTTTAGCTCAACACTTGTGGTTTTGTGTTATCCACTTGCTAACCTTGTATTAGGAAAGAAACACGTCCAGTTCACTTGTCCCGTATATTACCTTTCGATAAACTACCGTCCGGTTGTAAAGGAAAGCGTTGAACAAGCAACTATTAAGGCAATGTTCCCTGACATGCTTTTAATTATGGTCTATAATGTGTCGGACGCAATTACTATCCTTGGTAGGAGCAATAGTAAAGCTCACCCTTATAATTTTTTTGGTCTGGCACAAGGTCTTGTCTTTGACCATGCTATGCAACCACCGTTCTTACGATTGACACCTGATTTGGTTCAGATGACCTAATGAATTCTAGGTGAATTCCTAGGATTTTACGTTCAATGGTAATGAACGCATTGAAAATGGGTTTTCAGAAAACAAATCGGTTTGTAATTTGATCAAAATATTTTTCTCGTTCAAGCTCGAGTTTAGATATCATTGAATTCCATGAGTTTGAATTCTCAATCTTTAAGGTCAATCTCAAGGATTGAGTAATATCAGGCTTATAAGCTGATTTTTAATCTTTAAGGAGATTATCCTTTCTGGGGATCTGATTCATTAGTCTTATCAAGCTAATTTGCACGGTGCCCCCCATTGTATGAGATAAATCCTTCTCATGGTTAGGATAAATCTGACCACTTGGCGACCCTGTTTTATGTTGAGGTCCGTGGATTTCCTGCTGATTTTAGAGATGACTTTTCTAGATTTTTCATCAACCTACAGCTGGTCTGGACGACAACTTCCTGACCTAAATCAAGAAGTGCGTTTCTTTTTCGGAAGACTTTACTTCCTTTTAATGATGGAATTGATTCATCGTGTAGATCCATCTCTTCTTTTCTTTCTTCGGGTTAAACAGTTTAGTTTAGTCCAAAGCAAAAGTATTTTCAGTTATTTGTTACAGAAATATGTGACATATGTTTAAAATAACTTAGTAAATTTTCCCACACTTGGCTTTTATTTTCCTTTTTATTGTCCTTTATTCCATTTTAAATGAATTCTATCATTTTGGTTTGTTTCTCAATTTATGTCCTTTCCAAGGTAACAATAATTTCGGTGTTAACACCTAGTTTTATCGTTCATAAATATGTATAAACATGATTTTGAGTTCATTTAATTAAAATTTTTTACTAGAATTGGGTAGTCAGTATATAAGACTAGGGCTGTTCTTTATTATCAGAGAGCACTAGATTCTAATACAACTACTACTTTACTAGTATTTTTAATGGTAACCAAGTGTTTAAGATAAAAATTTTTAAAATCCGAAAGAATTTAACCCCTTCCCACACTTAAGATCTTGCAATGCCCTCATTTGCAAGAAATCAGTAACAATTTAAATTATTGAGGGTGATTAGCGTAGAAATGATTAAATTTTACCAAAGTTTCCAAACATATTGTTGTTTGTGTTGAATGATAAATGGTGCACATCATTTGTTCATTCCGTCTTGTTGTTATTTCACATATATTTTGCATCTTGTCGTCAAAATTAGTTGCTTTTGCTGAACTTAATGCCAGTCTTTGAAAATGCATTGTTTTATCCTGTTGTATACATAAGATAAACTGCAAACATATATACATATTCTTGAAGTTTGGTATATTACCTCACATTCAAAAATTATTAAAATCTAATAATAAAAGTTAGAATATTATAAAAACTAATACAGTTCCAACATAAGTATTAAATGTATCAACATTACAAATAATAAAATAAATAAAACTAAGTACACTACGGATGATACTGATATCAGTAGGGGTTCCATGCATAACCGTATGTGTTATAGAATGCTTCGGCTGGGTTATATGTAGGATACGGTGGTTGGATCTCTATAGACCAGGGAGGAAATACGGGCGATGGAGTAGGAATATAGTTTCTACCTACATGTTGGCAATGAGCTATGATTTGGTTTTGATGAACTTGCCAATCTTCAAATGCTCGATGTCTAGCATTTTCATACTCTTGTGAAGCTATAAACCTTTGCATTTCTGTCATTTCATTTCCCCCTCCCATATTTTCTGGCTGTTGGTTTCTCTCAACATGTGGATGTCTACCATGGTATTGTACTGCGGCGTTATTTTGCCTCTTCAAAACCTTCGCACCATGGTATACATTTAAACCTATTGTATCGCGGGGTTCTGATTCTTCGACTAATAATTCCCCCGACTTATATCCACACCGAGATATTCAGCAATCAAAGTAATAAATATACCACCTCCTATTATGCTATGCGGTCTCATCCCCCTAACCATAGCTGATAAATAATAACCCACACAATAAGGTATACTTACAGCGCTTTGTGGGTCTCGAATACACATGTGGTAAAACAAATCCTGTTCATTTACCTTTTCCTTATTCTTACCTATTTGTGTAATCGAATTAGCTAAAAACCTATGAATTACTCTTAACTCTGCTCTATCTATATCCAAATAAGAGTAATTTTCCCCTTTAAATCGGTGATGGCTAGTCATTTGACTCCATACACCATGCGTATCAAAATTTTCATCAATTTTTCTACCGTTCAATATCAACCCTCTACAATCAGCAGATGCTAACTCCTCAGGCGTATATATACGTAAGGCCTGAGCCATGTCTAGTAGAGACATGTGGCGCATCGAACCTTCTAACAAAAATCTAATAAAAGATCGATCGGTTAAACTAGCTACCCGATCATTTATTTCTATACTACACAATAATTCTTCACACCATACTTTATATACAGGTCTACGCATGCTGAATAATCGTACCCAATCATTAAAAGTAGAATTACCATACCTCTGTGTAAGTAATTCTCTAATTGGTCCGGCCAATTCTACAGCTTCTAATGGTTCCCATTCTATTACCCTAGGTACTTCAACAACTTTAGAATGAAGAGTATGCAAGCCCCTTTGGTATTTTGGATAATCTATCCAACGTCTGTCAAATCTCAAGTTCGAGTGCAACTCTTCCAAGTGCATATCTGAAAATGTCATAACTGGATGAGGTATATCTTGTTTATAATAGCTATCAACATCCTGTTGTTCCGCATTCTCAGGAGGAGCATTGCGAGCTTGGGATGAAGATTCACCCCTTTCAGTCTGTAAAACACATCAAACACAATTTTTGTGCATCCAAATATGCATTAGTGTCAGCAAAATCATCAATCAAAATAATTACAATGACATGTTCAATTTATATCAAACTTAAGCTCATTTTCATATTTTTATCAAATCTACACTTTTTCAAATAAGCATATACGAAAATGTTCGCCAAGTTCATAAGCATTCAACTCAAATAACATGTTAAAATAATCATTACTAGCAATTAAACAAGTTTCAAATGGCATTATCTCTTAAAAATCAAGTTCATGAATTTTATACTTGAAAAAGTCCACTTTAATTCTCAAAATCATGTTTAGGCTCAAAGTTTGGATCATTTAACTACCTAAATATGTTACACTACTTAATTTAGCAACAATTCATGACAAAAATCGGCCATAACCTGTTTATATAAAAAAAAAACCCCAAATTGCTCAAGAACACAAACCCTAGATTACTCAAAATTTGAAGTTTAAGGCTTCTAATCATGTTAAATAGCATTAATCTAGGTTATACAAGCATAATACACAAGCAATTTAAGCATAATTACACTAAAAAGCATCAAAATCGAATTGGGTATAAAATTGCTCAAGAACACTAATTTTCGGATTAAATGGTGTTTAGGTGTATAAATTTACCGTTTTTCTTGAGTAATTCCTTGATAGCATCCTTCTCAACATGATTTTAGTAAAAAATGTGATGATTTTCGGTGAAAAAATTCGATTTTGTGATGTGTTTGTGCGTGTTTTTCGCAGTATTTTTGAGTTGGGTTTTGTGGACTGATCTGTTCGTTCAGCTTTTTATTTTTTCTGGATTTTGCAAGCTCCGCGACTTGCGGTGTTTGTGTTCTTCAAACTCCGCGAGTCGCGACCGCATTTTTTTTAATAAGCCTTAACTTATAAAACAAATATAAAATAAATTTAAAATTTTGTTTTCCTTTGTTTTAGGACGAGGTCGTTTCGGATCGATGTCCTAGTCCGTCCCTCGACAAAATTTTAAAATTTGTCTTTTTGTAGCGATTGTTTTAAAAGCTAAGATTTTTGGGTTTTTTAAATGTTTTTGGCATACTTTAAGTCAATAAGATTAAAAATAATGATAATAAAAGTTCTCGTCCCTCCCTCGGGTAAAGCAATTTCGGTTCAAAGACCTAGTCATCAACTTACGACGAATTTTAAAAATCATATTTTTAACTTAGCGAAATAAAGTAAATTTTTGTTTTTAAATTCATATCAAACTTAAATTTAAAATGCATAAAATTTTAAATTCACACCAAACTTAATTAAAAATTTATATTATAAATTCACACCAAACTTAATTAAAAATTTATATTATAAATTCACACCAAACTTATATTTAATTTTGTTGTTATACATACAAACTTATATTAAAAATATTAAAAATTTTCAAATATTGACAAACTTAAATATATTGTTCTTACAAAGTTCACAATATTAATTTAAGATTTATATATTAATTTTAAAAACATGGTAAAAATAAAATTAAAAATCTTTTTGGCTTTTATCCCACTTTAATCAATCAAATATTATCAAAAATATGCGCCCCTCTTTTCGGTAAAGTAATTTCGGTTCCATGACCTAATTTAACTCATGACGAATTTTTGAAATATTTTGGGTTGATTAATTAAAGATATTTATACCTTAAGAATAAACGTTAAATTTCGCAGTGATGTAATAAATTTTTGTATGATATCAATAATTTCGGTCGCCAAACCTAATTTTATTGAATACCAATTTAATACTTTATAGCGAACAAATTAGCGTTTATTATCAAAAGGTTAAAAATGAAAATAAAAAATAAAATCTGTACAGACGTACCTGTGAGATAGTATTCTTAGTGATATGACCTATCCCATTCATAAGATAGTTGGTTTAATTGATTTTCCATGGCTACATAGGCGTAACCTCGAGCATTCAGTGTTTTTTCTTCTAAACATATGAACGGTCCGTCTCTGCATAAAGTAACAAATTCGGTGTTTGAATAGGTTTGATTATTTAAACGTTTACCTCCATGTGACCATTTTCCGCATTTGTGACATCTTTCTAGGTGTCGTGCTCTTCTTTTCGCTGCAGATTTTGATTTTCCTTTACCAAATTGTAACTTATTATCTTCGCATCTGGATTCTTTTCTTACTCCGTCCAATCTTTCTCTGATTACTGATACTATTTCACTCGGAAGTGTGTCATTATTACGTTTAGTGATCAAAGCGTGTAGCATTAGACCATGGTTTAGTTCACAGGCAGTCTTCATTTCGTAAAAACCTAAAAAAAAATAAAAATTCAGAATGGGGGGAGAAGACTAGTTCTTTAGGGTCTGCTAGGGAAAGACCATTCGGGTTCCATTTTCGAGAACTACACGAAAACAGAAAATCTAACTCTAACAGAAATACATATTATCCTTTAAAAGACTTGATTCTCCCCACACTTAGTTAGCTGTGGTATCAAAATTGTGATTAACTTCATTGTCAACTTCCATTGAACTATCTATGTAATGTTTAACTCTGTGACCATTAACCTTAAATTCAATCCCATTTGAATTTATTAATTCTATCGTTCCGTATGGGAAAACTCTTTTGACTATGAATGGTCTAGACCATCTTGATTTCAATTTTCCAGGAAATAGCTTGAATCGTGAATTGAAAAGAAGAACTCTGTCTCCTTCTTTAAATTCTTTTAAACTTCTGATTCTTTTATCATGCCATTTCTTCGTTCTTTCCTTATAGATTAACGAATTTTCGTATGCTTCATGTCTTAATTCTTCTAATTCGTTTAGTTGACTTTATCATAGACGTCCGGCTTCATGTAAATCAAGATTACATGTCTTCAAAGCCCAAAATGCTTTGTGTTCAATTTCTACTGGAAGATGACATGCTTTTCCATAAACGAGTCTAAAAGGTGTGGTTCCAATTGGAGTTTTGTAGGCTGTTCTAAAAGCCAGAGTGCATCCTCCAATTTAATGGACCATTCCTTCAGATTTGATCCTACGGTTTTTTCTAGAATACGTTTTAAAGCTCGGTTGGTATTTTCAACTTGTCCACTTGTTTGTGGATGATAAGCAGTGGAGATTTTATGAGTTACTCCATATCTTTTAAGAACTTTCTCAAGTTGATTATTACAGAAATGAGTTCCCCGATCACTTATTAAAGCTTTCGGTGTTCCAAACCTTGCAAAAAGACGTTTTAAAAAGTTGACTACAAGTCGTGCATCGTTAGTTGGGAGAGCTTGTGCTTCCGCCCATTTAGATACATAATCAATGGCTACGAGAATATAGAGATTATTATGAGATTTTGGAAATGGACCCATAAAGTCAATACCCCAAATGTCAAATACTTCACATACTTGAATGACATTTTGTGGCATTTCATCACGTTGACTTATTTTTTCGGCCCTTTGACAAGCATCACAGGATTTGCAAAGAAGGTGTGCGTCTTTGTAAATTGTAGGCCAATAGAATCCAGCATCATAAAATTTTCTTGCTGTTAGTTGAGGCCCATAGTGCCCTCCTGTTGGTCCTGTGTGACAATGGTTTAAAATTTTACTAGCTTCATCTCCGAATACACATCGGCGTGTTATTTCATCTGGACAACTTTTAAACAGATGTGGATCTTCCCAGAAATAGTGTTTTATATCACTGAAGAATTTCTTTCGTTTTTGGTACGATAATCCTTTTTCAAGGAATCCACATACTAAATAGTTTGCATAGTCTGCAAACCATGGAATTTCATTATAATCTATCTTCAATAGATATTCATCAGGAAAGTTGTCTTGTATGGCCGATTCATTTAGAACTTCTAATTCGGGATTTTCAAGACGAGAAAGATGATCAGCGACGAGATTTTTTGCTCCTCTTTTATCTCGGATTTCAATATCGAACTCTTGTAAGAGTAAGATCCAACGGATTAATCTTGGTTTGGCATCTTGTTTCGAAAATATGTATCTAAGAGCAGAATGGTCGGTATAGACCACCGTTTTTGCTAGAACGAGATATGAACGAAATTTATCAAAAGCAAAGACAATAGCAAGGAGTTCTTTTTCAGTAGTTGTGTAATTCGTTTGTGCTCCTTGTAACGTCTTACTAGCATAATATATAGGTTGAAATCGTTTTTCAATCCTTTGTCCTAAAACGGCTCCCATTGCAAAATCACTTGCATCGCACATTAGTTCAAACGGTAGATTCCAATTTGGTGTTATCATGATCGGCGCATTAGTAAGTTTCTCTATAAGAATATTAAAAGATTTGATGCATTCATCTGAAAAGATGAATGGAGCATCCTTTTCTAGGAGTTTATTCATAGTAGTGGCAATTTTAGAAAAATCTTTTATGAAACGTCAGTAAAAACTGGCATGCCCTAGAAAACTCCTAACTCCTCTAACATTGGTGGGATGTGGAAGTTTAGCAATTACATCTACTTTAGCTCTATCCACTTCAATTCCTTCTTTTGAAATTTTATGTCAAAGAACGATGCCTTCTTTAACCATGAAATGACATTTCTCCCAATTAAGAACTAGATTTGATTGTTCGCATCTAATAAGCATTCGTTCAAGATTAGCTAGACATGATTCAAAAGTATCACCGAAGACTGAAAAGTCATCCATGAAAACTTCCATGCATTCTTCTATCATGTCGTGAAAAATCGCCATCATGCACCTTTGAAAGGTTGCAGGGGCGTTGCAAAGTCCAAATGGCATGCGTTTGTAAGCAAAAGTACCATAAGGGCACATGAACGTGGTTTTTTCTTGATCTTCGGGTGCTACTGGAATTTGAAAATATCCGGAAAATCCATCAAGAAAACAATAGTAACTGTTTCCGGCTAATCTTTCCAACATTTGATCAATAAAAGGTAAGGGAAACTGATCTTTTCTGGTGGCGTCATTTAATTTTCTATAATCAATACACACACGCCATCCTGTTACAGTCCTAGTAGGAATAAGCTCATTTTTTTCATTTGTAATGACAATCATGCCACCCTTCTTAGGCACGCATTGAACTGGGCTTACCCATGGACTATCAGAAATTGGATAAATTAAACCTGCATCTAGCAGTTTAATAATTTCGTTTTTAACTACATCTTGCATATTCGGATTTAGTCTTCATTGGCGTTGCACATATGTTTTATGACCTTCTTCCATAAGGATTTTATGTGTGCAATACGAAGGACTTATTCCTTTAATATCATGAATCTTCCATGCAATGGCTGGTTTATGAGCTTTCAACACAGAAATGAGTTGTGATTTCTCATTTTCAGTAAGAGAAGACGATATTATTACAGGTAATTCAGATTCACCATGTAAATAAGCGTATTCCAAATGGTTTGGAAGTGGCTTTAACTCTAATTTCGGTGGTTCTTCTATCGATGATTTATATCGATATCTGTCTTCTTCTTTTAGCATTTGAATTTCTTCTGTTGTTGGTTCATATCCATTAGCCATTAGTGTAGCTAACATTTCAGCTTCATCAATTGGTTCATTACCTTTTCCTAAAGAACATTCTCCTGTTCCTTGTAATTCTGGAAATTCTTCTAACAATTCTGCATGTGAATCTATAGTTTGAATATAATAACATGTATCATTTGCAGATTGCGGTTGTTGCATTGCTCTATCAACTGAAAAGTTAACACTCTCGTCCTCTATACTTAGGTTCAATTTCTTACCGAACACGTCTATCATTGCTTTAGTCGTGTTTAAGAATGGTCTTCCTAATATGAGAGGAACTTGAGAATCTTCTTCCATGTCTAGAACAACAAAATCTACTGGAAATAATAAAGTACCAACTTTAACTAACATGTTCTCCATTATCCCTCTAGGATATTTTATTGATCGATCGGCTAGTTGTATACTTATTCTGGTTGGTTTCAATTCTCCAAGGTCTAGTTTAGTGTATAGTGAATACGGCATTAAATTTATACTAGCACCTAAGTCTGCCAATGCTTCTATTGAACTAAGACTACCCAGAAAACATGGAATTGTGAAACTTCCTGGATCAGATAGTTTTTCTGGTATCTTATTCAACAGCACTGCTGAACAATTAGCATTCATAGTAACGGCCGAGAGTTCTTCCATTTTCTTTCTATTTGAGATTAGATCTTTCAAGAATTTAGCATATCTAGGCATTCCTGAAATCACATCAATGAAAGGAAGATTTATATTTATCTGTTTAAACATATCCATGAATTTGGATTGCTCGGCTTCAAGTTTCTCTTTTTTCATTTTACTCGGGTAAGGAAGTGGTGGTTGGTATGGTTTAACATAAGGTTTAGCCTTAACTGTGTTATCTTCATTAACCTTTTCAACTACCGGTTTTTTTTCCTTATCTTGTTCAGGTTGTAGTTCTTGTGGAGTAGGAATAGCTTCATCAGAATTTTCAGGTATTTCAGGTGGTTTAAGTGTTGTACCACTTCTTGTGGTAATAGCTTTAGCTGTTTCATTCCGGGGGTTAGCATTTGTATCACTAGGTAAACTTCCCGGTTTTCTCTCTCCTATTAACCTTGCTAGGTTACTTACTTCTTGTTCCAAGTTTTGAATAGAAGCTTGTTGATTTCTAAATGCTTGAGCATTTTGTTCATTAGTTTGTTTCTGAGATGTGAAAAACTGCGTTTGAGTTTCAACTAGCTTCGTCATCATATCTTCTAAATTCGGCTTTTTATCATCGGTTTGTGGTTTGTTTTGAAAATTAGGTCTTTGCTGGTTGTAAGTATTATTGGATACTTGTTGATTGCTAGGACCTTGTTGGTTGTTGTATGGAATATTTCGATTATAATTCTGGTTTTGATTGTAGATCGGTCTTGGCGGTTGATAATTATTCTGATAATTATTTCCAGGCCTTTGGTTTAGATATGAAACATTCTCTCTTTGTTCCATTGTTAATTCAATACTGAGACAATCTTTTGTCAAATGTGGTCCTCCACACTGCTCACAACTAATTCGTATTGAGTGGATATCTTTAGTCATCTTTTCCATTCGTCTCTCAACAGCATCTATCTTTGCGGTAATGGAATCTAAGTCATGGCTAGAATCGGCTCTAGCTGCTTTAGATGATCTAACGATATCTTTTTCTTAGTGCCACTCATGTGAGTGGGAAGCAGTGTTATCAATAATTTTGTAAGCATCAGTTTTGGTTTTCTTCATAATAGAACCACCAGCTGCTATATCGATGTCTTTCCTTGTAGTGATGTCGCATCCTTGGTAGAATATTTGTACTATTTGACAGGTGTCTAAACCATGTTGCGGACATCCTCTTAATAATTTTTCAAATCTTGTCCACGCCTCATATAGATTTTCATTCGGCTTCTGTGTGAACGTAACAATTTCTCCTTGAAGTCTTACGGCTTTAGATGCCAGAAAGAATTGTTTAAGAAAATTTTCAACTAAAACGTCCCATGTATCAATCGCCCCTTCAGGTAACGATTCCAACCAATCTTTGGCTTCTTCCTTTAAAGTCCAGGGAAATAACATGAGATATATCTGTTCATCCTCAACTTCTCTTATTTTAAATAGTGTGCAGATCCTATTAAAGGTACGAAGATGTTCATTTGGATCTTCCTTCGGCGCACCACTAAATTGGCATTGATTAGTCACCATGTGTAGAATTTGTCCTTTGATTTCATAATCTGGCGCATTAATGTCTGGATGAGTAATTGCGTGACCTTGGCCAGCGCGTTTAGCTCTCATTCGGTCTTCCATACTTAAAGGTTCCAGATTCTCCATAATTGAATTTGTTGAATCGGAATCACTAGAGGATTCTGATTTAATGGTTCGTTCCTCAACAATCTCTGTTTGAATGATTGGTGGTTCCGGAGGAAAAATTAATGGTTCAGGATCTACGAATTATCCCTGAATATTCTCCGGATTCTCAATTGTGAGGTCGGGTTCAAAAAATGGATTATCGGAAATTTGAATTGGAGTACTTGGTCGACTGGATGACGATTCTAAAGGAAAATCAACGGCGGTAATATTTGCTAGATGTCTTGATCTAGTTACAGGTGGTGAACGTACAAAAGGTGGTGAACGTCTTGCTCGGTGCATTCACTGAATATCCTATTAGTTTTTAAAAGGAAAGAAAAATTATATAAGTTATCCAATTAATAGACTTTTCTGATTTTGCCCACGTTTCGAATAGCCAAAAGATGCAGCAGAGGGGCAGGATTCGTTTGGTCTCAATATAATTGAGGACTGTTTGGCTCCAATAACCCGGTCCACGTACAAATCCAACTATTACTACGAACCAGAAAATTTTGATGTCTATCAATTTAACCACTTAAAATAAATTTTCGTAATTTTAAGAAATTTAGATAAGAAGTAGAATAAAAATCTATGTTCTAAAAACTAGAATAGCGAGAAATAAGAAAGAAAAAGAGCTCGTCGAAAAAGGTCGAAAAAGAAAAAAAAATTGAAAAAGGCGTCGAAAAATGAAAGAAAAAGAGAATGACTATAAAACTTAAAAACACTCGACTAACCCAACCTTATTACTATCACTAACTTAAAATTATAATCGCAAATTGAGATTACTAATTGGAATGATAATTGATACATAGGTAAAAGGAGTCTAAAAATATTAAAGCTTACAAGTAAAACTATATCCCAAATGGCAATATCTTAAAAAGGTACTAAAACTTAAAAAGGTGTCGCAAAATTCTAAAGCACTTAAATCTTAGTCTAAAGAAAAAGCACTTAAGGGATTTTACGACAAAGCCTAAAAATCTAGAAATAAAAATAACTATGGCAAAAACTTATGTTTAAAACTAAAAACTAGCGAAAAACACAAATATTACGCTAAAACAATTAAAAAGGGACAAAATATAAAAATATACTAAAAGTTGTAAAAAGTACAATTTTTATAAAAATATTATTTATTTATTAAAACTATTAATTTTACAACTTAATTAAACTAAATAAACTAAATATACAAATTAAATAAATAAACTAAACTTAATAATAAATTAACAAAACTAATTAGGGTTTAATTAAAAATTAATAATAATAATTACTCCGTAATAAATGCTGATTAGGGTTCTGTCAGGCGCGTCAGGGAGAACTCTGCGAGTTACGGCTCCACCTGGCAACCAACTTCGCAAGTCGCGGAGATCGAAATTTCAGATGACAGGCTGCTTCGTTTCAGTTTTAATTATTATTTTTTTTAATTTAATTAATATATTTATATAATTTAAATAAGACTTATCTTAAAAAACTAAAATAGAAATAAAATACTTTATAATTTTATAAATAAAAATCTTAAAACTAGATTTATATATATATATATATATATATATATATATATATTTTTCGGTTTTTTTTATGTTTTAATAAAAACAAAATATTTAAATAAAACTTATATTTTTTTATAAAATAAAAATAAAGAAACTTTATAAAACTTAAATATTTAACAAACTCTTAAAAATATTTATATTTTTGTTTTCTTTTTATGTTTTCGAATATTTAAAATGTATTTTTACAAAAGCAAAATAAAAATAAAAATCTTTTTTTTCTTTATATTAGCGTTGCGCTTCCGGCTTTTAAGCTAGAAATTGAGTTCCCCGGCAGCGTCGCCAAAAATACTTGATAGTTAAAGCTAAGGGGTATAAAATACTATTAAATTTTACAAGAAAATACTATTAAATACGATACAATTTTACACAAGATATTTAATTATTTATTTACAAATGGGATATACCTAAACCTTGCTACAACACTATAGGCAGTGTACCTAATCGTACAGTAGTGTAGTTTTTAGTAAGTCCGGTTCGTTCCACAGGGAATCTTTTTCACAAAGCTTAACGCTATATTAGTTTTATTTTATAAAAATACAAATATATATAAGTAATATTATTATTATTAAGGGGGGTTTTTACCGTTTAATGACCGGTTTGTCGATTTTAAAAACTTTAGTTGCAGTTAAAACAAAATGTAAAATATTAAATAAATAAAAGACTTAATTTAAAGCGTAAAGTAAATAACGATAATGAAATTGTGATAAATAAAAGTGCGATAAAATAAACTTGCGATAATTAAAAAGTACGATAATTAAAAGTGCAATTAAGTACAATAACAATAAAAGTGTGATAATTAGAAGTGCAATTAAATATAAAATAAAGGAAATTAAATATGAAATAAAAGAATTATGCTTATTTAAACTTCCGTAATCATGATGTTTGCCGTGTTGATTTTAGTTTTATGCCCATGGGTTAATTGTCCTTTGTCCTGGATTACTTAATATGTCCGTCTGGTTTTTGTCCATAACAGTCCATCAGTCATAAATATAAAGTGCAAGTGTCCTCGTCAAATTATCCTTATACCCGAAGTTAAATATTCCAACTAATTGGGGACTTAAACTGTAACAAGGTTTTATTACTTTGTTTAATAATTACACCAGGATGGCGACTGAGTGTAACCCAAGGTTTTAATACTTTATTATCAATTATGCCAAGTGTCCTTGTACATAATTTCACCCCTGTTTTAATAATTCTAGTGACTATTAATCCATTCCCGTGTCCGGTTAAATGAACGATTATTCGTACATATAAATACCCTGCTCATCGTGTCCGATCGAGTGTATATGGTTATTTATAGGGATGTCCAATTGTAAATCTTTATATTAACATTAACAAACTATCATTTAGTTAAACAAATATAAAGCCCATTAATAGCTCATAGTCTAATTTCCACAAGTGTTGTTCTTTTGTCCAAACCCCAATTATGGTACAAAGCCCAATTACCCAATTTTAGTAATTAGCCCAACATCATGATTACTTCGTTTTAAATAAGCATAATAATAACTTAGCTACGAGACATTAATTAAAAAGGTTGAACATAACTTACAATGATTAAAAATAGCGTAGCGTTACACGGACAGAATTTCGACTTACACCCTTACAATATTCGCTAACATACCCTTATTATTAAGATTTAAAATTAAAATTAAAATTAAAATTAAAATTAAAATATAAATATAAATATTTACGTATAGATATAGAGAGATTGATATTTTTGGATATATTTTTCATCGAATTGCGTTGGCTTTTATAGGAATTTGAGTCCAGGTGAACTCCGAGAGTCGCGTAATTTTTTGCCTTCAAACTCCGCAACTCGCGGAGTTTGAAATTACAGCTCACCCAGCTTTGGCTCTTTGTTTGCCGACTATTTATAAATATATTATAATATAAATATATATTAATTTTAAGAATTAATTATATATTATATTATATTTATATACATAGTTAACTTGTAATTTTTAGTCCGTTGCGTCGAGTGTTGAGAGTTGACTCTGGTCCCGGTTCTGGATTTTCGAACGTCCTTGCGTACAATTTAATATCTTGTACTTTGCGTTTTGAATCTTGTACTCTTGCAATTTTGAGACGTTTCTTATTGATAATTGGAACCTCTTTGATTGTCTTTTGTACTTTTGAGCTTTTTGGTCCTTTGCGTCTTCAACTCGTCGAATCTGTCTTTTGTCTTCATCTTTTTATTATTTAAACGAGAATCACTTGTAAATAGGACAATTGCAACTAAAAGCTTGTCTTTCTTGAGGAATAATGCTATGAAATATATGTTTGTTTTTAGCATTATCACACTACTACCCCGAAATTCGGAATACCTCCTATCCATTCTTTATTCCAACGCACTCATTTGCTCCACAACGGCGGCCGCAACTCTAGTATTAAACTCCTCATCATTCGTCTCGATCTCGTTTCGCATCACCATTCTAAAGAATGCAAAATGATTAGTCCACGAACGTATAAAACCATACGCACAACACCGCCCCATCTTGCTCAACACCCGTCGTACATCACTTGTTTGACACGATTTGCACCCGTAATAAGGTTTGCAAGTCCTTATTACGCACACACCCCATATCAACTTGTTAGTACAACGACTATCTTGCTCGATGATATTCGCAACGCAACATAAATACAAACATAACGCAATCGTATATTAATAATATCCACATATTAATATAAATGTTAGTCCACCTACCAATTAAGGCACTAACCACATTTCCCTTTCCGACCCGTACACCTACGAGTCCCGCAACAAATAAGCACACACAAAAGTCTAAGTCTAGGCACCTATCTCAAGTCACCTAAATCCCTTAGACCATGCTCTGATACCACTTGAAACAACCCAACCCGTATTAAAACCGGCCCATAAAAATTTTTTCCTTTTAATACACGTTAAATAATACTTTAGGTCCCATTACACAAATTTCCAAAACGTATTTTCATCAAAGTAAGTTCAACGAACTTAAAACGTACAACAGTAAGTTAAACTTCTTAATACAATAATACGCTAGTTAAATCATAAACCGGTTATAATCATTATGACTCGACTAGTTACGTTTACCCAAAACCGAGCATGGTGATTTGGGACTACGCTACCCAAATCCTAATCGAGTCTAAGAGCAAGATTTTCTAAAGCAACCTAGCCAAGATCTCTAATCCCCACGCTTACCTGAGCCGCCACCACGTGAACCTATAAAAATATCAACAACGAGAGGGTAAGCTAATGCTTAGTGAATGTAAAGATACTACACACATACATATTCATAAAATGGCTACGCATCACCAAGCATCAAATAAACACATACCGGCTCCGCATGGTAAACAAACTACAAAAGAGCACATACACAAAGTAGCTACACGCTACATAATCGCCAAGCTAACGCCACAAGATTAGCTACAACACAACAATAAGTATATACGCGTATATAAAAAATATAATCAACAATAACGATAAGGTTAACCCATTTACCCAAACCACATGAATGTCGACTGAACTACCCGAGCCTTAGTGAATTCGCACTACCCGAGATTCACTTCCTTCACCACTTCTACAACCGAGGTTGGCCGAACTACCCGAGCCTTAGTGAATTCGCACAATCCAAAATTCACCACCTCATCACCAAGATGACCGAAACAACCCGAGTCATCATGAATCCGTACTAACCGAGATTCATTTCCTCAATAACAAATGCTAGCAACCCATCACCAAAAGGGTTATCCAAAACGCTAGCCGATTCACAATACCAAGGGTAAAAACCCACAACGCATAAGCGTATCACATGGACTCGAAGCACAAGGTCCATTCTCCCACGCGAACATAGAGTAAACCCGAACAAGGGTCACCCTACACACACGCACTCATTTTACACATACACATGTGCATAATAAATTTACACTCACCTTGTCGCCTTGATGAATGCAACCGAACAATCCGCAACTCGCCAATGGAATGTACCTATTCCATTATCACATAACAAATAACACAATTAGGGTGGATTTACAAACCAACCCAAATCGACAACTAGTGCAATTTCGACCCAATTGTACTTCCAAGCTCAAACCGCGCCCAAACTAACCAATAATCACTAACAATAGTGACAATTTTCCTAATACACCGATTAAACCCAATTATAGGTGTTAAACACCTACCTTACCCAAAATGTCACTTAAACCCTAATCTTGACCCATTTCAAAATTAGTCACCTACATGAACCCTAATGGTCTCCAATACATCAATAATCACTAAATACTAGTGATTACACCCATTTGCAAGCCTTATAAGCTTACACTTGCTCACCAAACCTAAAACCCGCCAACATCAACAATAAACTCGATTCTTGGTGTTAGTCTTCAATTAACAACTAAGTGGGTTCCATCTATGAACATACAAGCCAAAAGCCCCAATTTTGAATGATGAACACAAAAATGAAATTCAGAGTTAGAGCTTACCGCTAGTATCACCTTGTAGATAAGAACGAGGAGAACAAACTTGTCTCTTACGCTTTCGATCAAAACCCGCTTCTTCCTTTCCAAAAATCCCTTTGAATCAATTGGGGTGTTTGAGTTTTTGAGAGAAAATGAAGAAGTGATGTCGAACGAGGTGTATATAAAATAGTTATTATTTTACTAGGAAAAACTATTAAATACGATACAATTTTACACAAGATATTTATTTATTTATAGAATGGATATACTTAAACCTTGCTACAACACTTATAGGCAGTGTACCTAATCGTACAGTAGTGTAGTTTTTAGTAAGTCCGGTTCGTTCCACAGGGAAATCTTTAAACAAAGCTCAACGCTATATTAGTTTACTTTTATAAAAATACAAATATATATATAGGTAATATTATTATTATAAAGGGGGGGTTTTTACCGTTTAATGACCGGTTTGTCGATTTTAAAACTTTAGTCGCAGTTAAAACCTAATGTAAAATATAAAATAAATACAAGACTTTAAATTAAAGCGTAAAGTAAATAACGATAATGAAATTGCGAATAATAAAAATGCGATAAAATTAAATTGCGATAATTAAAAGTACGATAAATAAAAATGCGATTAAATAAAATAACAATAAATAAAAATACGATAATTAGAAGTGCAATTAAATATAAAATAAAGGAAATTAAATATGAAATAAAAGAATTATGCTTATTTAAACTTCCGTAATCATGATGTTTGACGTGTTGATTTTAGTTTTATGCCCATGGGTTAATTGTCCTTTGTCCTGGATTATTCAATATGTCCGTCTGGTTTTTGTCCATAACAGTCCATCAGTCATAAATATAAATTGCAAGTGTCCTTGTCAAATTATTATTATACCCGAAGATAAATATTCCAACTAATTGGGGATTCGAATTGTAACAAGGTTTTAATACTTTGTTTAATGAGTACACCAGGTTATCGACTGCGTGTAAACCAAGGTTTTACTACTTTGTTAACAATTACACCAATTACCCTTGAATGTAATTTCACCCCTGTTTTAATTATTCTAGTGGCTATTAATCCATTCCCGTGTCCGGTTAAATGAACGATTATTCGTACAAATAAATACCCCGCCCATCGTGTCCGATCGAGTGTATATGGTAATTTATAGGGACGCCCAATTGTAAATCTTTATATTAACATTAACAAACTTTCATTTAGTTAAACAAATATAAAGCCCATTAATAGCCCATAGTCTAGTTTCCACAAGTGTCGTTCTTTTATCCAAACCCCAATTATGGTACAAAGCCCAATTACCCAATTTTAGTAATTAGCCCAACATCATGATTACTTCGTTTTAAATAAGCATAATAATAACTTAGCTACGAGACATTAATATAAAAAGGTTGAACATAACTTACAATGATTAAAAATAGCGTAGCGTTACACGGACAGAATTTCGACTTACACCCTTACAACATTCGCTAACATACCCTTATTATTAGAATTATAATTAAAATTAAAATATAAATTATAAATATAAATATATTTACGTATATATTGAGAGAGAGATTGAGAAATAAGATGATAAATTCGATCAGAATTCGGTTGGCTTTATAGCCAGAAGTGAAATTTGGGGCTCCGCGACTCGCGGCAAAATGGCCTTAAAACTCCGCGAGTCGCGGAGAGGTATTTACAGTTCACACCCTTGGAGTTTCTGGCTGCCGACGGTTTTTAATATATATATATAATATATATATAATTAATATAATTAATTATATATTATATTATATTTATATACATAGTTAACTTGTAATTTTTATTCCGTTGCGTCGAGCGTTAAGAGTTGACTCTGGTCCCGGTTCCGGATTTTCGAACGTCCTCGCGTACAATTTAATATCTTGTACTTTGCGTTTTGAATCTTGTACTCTTGTGATTTCGAGACGTTTCTTATCAATAATTGGAACCTTTTTGATTGTCTTTTGTTCTTTTGAGCTTTTTGGTCGTTTGCGTCTTCAATTCGTCGAATCTGTCTTTTGTCTTCACCTTTTATTATTTAAACGAATATCACTTGTAAATAGAACAATTGCAACTAAAAGCTTGTCTTTCTTGAGGAATAATGCTATGAAATATATGTTCGTTTTTAGCATTATCAAATATTCCCACACTTGAGCGTTGCTTGTCCTCAAGCAATATCGTCTTGAAATACTAGAATCACTGCTTTATTCTTCACACTTTGTACATCAGTGATTTCTATACGGCGGTATAAACAATGGTAGTAACGATATGGTTTACAGTCCCACATGACTATAAAAATTTAGATCTATTAAGGAAATTGGATCTTTATGAAAACATTTGATCTTTTGAAATCTAGTTTTTACCCTAGATAAGTTTTCCGGAATAACCCTTTACCGGTGTTTGCAAAATATTTTTGTGGGTTTGGTGGGTTTCAGATTTGAAAATTTTAGCTCAAAACTTGCGGTTTTGTGTCACCCACTTGCTAACCTTGTATTTGGAAAGCAACACGTCCAGTTTACTTGTTCCGTATATTACCTTTCGGCAAACTACCGTCCGGTTGTAAAGGAAAGCGTTGAACAAGCAACTGTTAAGGCAATGTCCCGTGACATGCTTTTGATTATGGTCTATAACGTGTCGGACGCAATTACTATCCTTGGTAGGAGCAATAGTAAAGCTCACCCTTATAATTTTTTCGGTCTGGCACAAGGTCATGTCTTTGACCATGCTATGCAACCACCGTTCTTACGGTTGACACCCGATTTAGTTCAGGTGACCTAATGAATTCCAGGTGAATTCCTAGGATTTTACGTTCAATGGTAATGAACGCATTGAAAATAGGGTTTTCAGAAAACAAATCGGTTTGTATTTTTGATCAAAATATTTTCTCGTTCAAGCTCGAGTTTAGATATCATCGAATTCCATGAGTTTGAATTCTCAATCTTTAAGGTCAATCTCTAGGATTGAGTAATATCAGTCTTAAAAGCTGATTTTTAATCTTTAAGGAGATTATCCTTTCTGGGGATCTGATTCATTAGTCTTATCCAGCTAATTTGCATGGTGCCTCCCCATTGTACGAGATAAATCCTTCTCATGGTTAGGATAAATCTGACCACTTGGCGACCCTGTTTAATGCTGAGGTCCGTGGATTTCCTGCTGATTTTAGTGATGACTTTTCTAGATTTTTCGTCAACCTACAGCTGGTCTGAACGACAACTTCATGACCTAAATCAAGAAGCGCGTGTCTTTTTCGGAAGACTTTACTTCCTTCAAATGATGGAATTGATTCATCGTGTAGATCCATCTCTTCTTTTCTTTCATCGGGTAAAACAGTTTAGTTTAGTCCAAAGCAAAAGTATTTTCAGTTATTTGTTACAAATATATGTGACATATGTTTAAAATAACTTGGTAAATTTTCCCACACTTGGCTTTTTATTTTTCTTTTTATCGTCCTCTATTCCATTTTAAATGAATTTTGACGTTTTAGTTTGTTTCTCAATTTATGTCCTTTTTGAGGTAACAATAATTTCGGTGTTAAAACCTAGTTTTATCGTTCATAAATATGTATAAACATGATTTTGAATTCATTTAATTGAAAATTTTGAAAAATTTTACTAGAATTGGGTAGTCAGTATATAAGACCAGGGCTGTTCTTTATTATCAGAGAGCACTAGATTCTAATACAACTACTGCTTTACTAGTATTTTTAATGGTAACCAAGTGTTTAATATAAAAATTTTAAAATCCGAAAGAATTTAATCCCTTCCCACACTTAAGATCTTGCAATGCCCTCATTTGCAAGGAATCAGTAACAATTTAAATTATTGAGGGTGATTTGTGTGAAAATGATTAAATTTTTACCAAAGTTTCCAAATATATTGGCGTTTGTTTGCTGAATGATAAATGGTGCACGTCATTTGTTCATTCCGTCTTGTTGTTATTTCACATACATTTTGCATCATTGTCGTCAAAATTACTTGCTTTTGCTGAACTTAATGCCAGTCTTTGAAAATGCGTTGTTTTACCCTGTTGTGTACATAAGATAAACTGCAAACATATATACATATTTTTGAAGTTTGGTATATTACCCCACATTCAAAAATTATTAAAATCTAAGAATAAAAGTTAGATAATTATAAAAATGATTATAATATTAACAAAAGTATTAAACATATCAATAATTACAAATTACAAAATAAAAAATAATAAGTAAACTAAGGATGATATTGGTACCAATAGGGGTTCCAGGCATACCCATAAGTGCTATAGAATGCTTCGGCAGGGTCATACGTAGGATATGGTGGCTGCATCTCTATCGACCAAGGAGGGAAGACGGGTTTCGGTGTAGGAATATAGTTTCTACCTATATGTTGGCAATGCGCTATGATCTGGTTCTGATGAACTTGCCAATCTTCAAATGCTCTCTGTCTAGCATTTTCGTATTCCTGAGAAGCTATAAACCTATGCATTTCTTGCATCTCATTCCCCCCTCCTACATTACCTTGTTCCTGGTTTCTCTCTACCTGTGGATGTCTACCATTGTACCGTACTGCGGCGTTATTTCGCCGCTTCAAAACTTTTGCACCATGGTATACATTTAAACCTATAGTGTCGCGGGGTTCCGGCTCTTCTACTAATAATCCCCCCCGGCTTATATCCACACCGAGATATTCACCAATCAAAGTAATAAAAATACCACCTCCTATTATGCTATGTGGACGCATCCCTCGAACCATAGCTGATAAATAATAACCCACACAATATGGTATACTTACAGCGCTGTGTGGGTCTCGAATACACATATGGTAAAACAAATCTTGTTCATTTACCTTTTCTTTGTTTTTACCCCTTTGTGTAATCGAATTAGCTAAAAACCTATGTATTACTCTTAATTCGGCTCTATCTATATCCAAATAAGAGTAGTTTCCCCCTTTGAAACGGTGATGGCTTGTCATTTGACTCCACACACCGTGTGTATCAAAATTTTCATCTATTTTCCTACCGTTTAGTATCAATCCTCTACAATCGGCAGACGCTAATTCCTCAGGCGTGTATATACGTAAAGCCTGAGCCATGTCCAGTAAAGACATGTGGCGCATCGAACCGCCTAACAAAAATCTAATAAAAGAACGATCGGTTAAACTAGCTACCCGATCATTCAACTCTATACTACATAACAACTCTTCACACCATACTTTATATACAGGTCTGCGTATGGTGAATAAACATATCCAGTCATTAAAAGAAGAATTACCATACCTCTGTACCAGTAATTCCCTAATTGGCCCGGCCAATTCTACAGCTTCCAAGGGTCCCCATTCTATGACCCTCGGTACCTCAACAACCTTAGAGTGAAGAGTATGCAAACCCCGTTGATATTTTGGATAATCTATCCAAAGTCTGTCAAATCGCAGGTTCGGGTGCAACTGTTCCAAGTGCATATCTGAAAAGGTCATGACTGGATGAGGTACATCCTGCTTGTAGTAGTTATCTACCTCCTGTTGTTCCAAGTTCTCAGCAGGAGCATGGCGGGCTTGGGATGAAGATTCACCCCTTTCATTCTGCAAAACACATCAAACACAAATTTTGTGCATCCAAATATGCATTAGTGTCAGCAAAATCATCAATCAAAATAATTACAATGACATTATCAATTTATATCAAACTTAAGCTTATTTTCACATTTTTATCAAATCTACACTTTTTCAAATAAGCATATACGAAAATTTTCGCCAAGTTCATAAGCATTCAACTCAAATAACATGTCAAAATAATCATTACTAGCAAATAAACAAGTCTCAAATGGCAATATCTTTCAAAAATCAAGTTCATGAATTTTGGACTTGAAAAAGTCCACTTTTAATACTCAAAATCATGTTTAGGCTCAAAGTTTTGATCATTTAACTACCTAGACATGTTACACTACTCAATTTAGCAATAATTCATGACAAAAATCGGCCATAACCTGTTTATATCAAAAAGCCCCAAATTGCTCAAGAACACAAACCCTAGATTATTCAAAATTTGAAGTTTAAGGCTTCTAATCATGTTAAACAACATCAATCTAGGTTATACAAGCATAATACATAAACAATTTAAGTCTAATTACACTAAAAAGCATCAAAATCAAATTGGGGAAAAATAGCTCAAGAACACTAAAATTCGAATTAAATGGTGTTTAGGTGTAGAAATTTACCGTTTTTCTTGAGTAGTTCTTAGATATCATCCTTCTCAACATGATTTTAGCAAAAAATTTGGTGATTAACGGTTAAAAATTGAGATTTTTGGGGGTGATTTTCGCAGTATTTCGGGGTCTTTTTTCGCAGTATTTGGGTGTTTATGTGTGTGGGTGAGTGAACTGATCGTGCAGCTTGTTATATATTTTTTTTCTGTAATTTTGTCCCTCCGCGAGTCGCGGAGGTTTTGCCCTGCAAACTCCGCGAGTCGCGGAGTTTACCCTTTTTTTTTTTTTTTTTTTTTTTTTTTTTATCTTTAACTTATAAAACAATTAAGAAATTAATTTTAAAATTTTGTTTCCCTTGTTATTTAGGACGAGGTCGTTTCGGATCGATGTCCTAGTCCGTCCTTCGACAAAATTTTAAAATTTGTCTTTTTGTAGCGATTGTTTTAAAAGCTAAGATTTTTGGGTTTTTTCAATGTTTTTGGCATACTTTAAATCAATAAGATTAAAAATAATGATAATAAAAGTTCTCGTCCCTCCCTCGGGTAAAGCAATTTCGGTTCAAAGACCTAGTCTTCAACTTACGACGAATTTTAAAAATCATATTCTTAACTTAATGAGATAAAGTAAATTTTTGTTTTTAAATTCACACAACATAAATATAAAATTCAAAATTAAAATTAAAAATTCACACCAAACTCAAAATTTAAAATGCATAAAATTAAAATTCATATTTTAAAAATTAAAAATTCACACCAAACTTAATTTAAAAATTTATAAATTCATACCAAACTTATATTAATTTTTCAAATATTTACAATTTTAAAAATATTGTTTTTACAAAGTTTACAATATTAATTTAAGATTTAAATATTAATTTTTAAAAACATGGTAAAAATAAAATTAAAAATCTTTTTGTCTTTTTATCCCACTTTAATCAGTCAAATATTATCAAAAATATGCGCCCCTCTTTTCGGTAAAGTAATTTCGGTTCCAAGACCTAATTTAACTCATGACGAATTTTTGAAATATTTTGGGTTGATTGATTAAAGATATTTATACCTTAGGAATAAACGTTAAATTTCGCAGTGATGTAATAAATTTTTGAATGATATCAATAATTTCGGTCGCCAAACCTAATTTTATTCAATACCAATTTAATACTTTTTAGCGAACAAATTAGCGTTTATTATCAAAAGGTTAAAAATAAAAATAAAAATAAAAACTGTACAGACATACCTGTGAAATAGATTTCTTAGTTATATGATCTATTATATTCATAAGATAGTCGGTTTAATTGGTTTTCCATGGCTGCATAGGCGTAACCTCGAGCATTCATTGTCTTTTCTTCTAAACATATGAACGGTCCGTCTCTGCATAAAGTAACAAATTCGGTATTTGAATAGGTTTGATTATTTGAACATTTACCTCCATGTGACCATTTTCCGCATTTGTGACATCGTTCTAGGTGTCGTGCTCTTCTTTTCGCTGCGGATTTTGATTTTCCTTTACCAAATTGTAACTTATTATCTTCGCATCTGGATCCTTTTCTAACTCCGTCCATTCTTTCTCTGATTACTGATACTATTTCACTTGGTAGTATGTCATTATTACGTTTAGTGATCAAAGCGTGTAGCATTAGACCATGGTTTAGTTCACAGGCAGTCTTCATTTCGTAAAAACCTAAAAAAAATAAAAATTCAGAATGGGGGGAGAAGACTAGTTCTTTAGGGTCTGCTAGGGAAAGACCATACGTGTTCCATTTTCGAGAACTACACGAAAACAGACAATCTAACTCTAATAGAAATACATATTATCCTTTAAAGACTTGATTCTCCCCACACTTAGTTAGCTGTGGTATCGAAATTGTGATTAACTTCGTTGTCGACTTCCATCGGACCATGTATGTAATGTTTAACTCTGTGACCATTAACTTTAAATTCAATCCCATTTGAATTTATTAATTCTATCGTTCCGTATGGGAAAACTCTTTTGACTATGAATGGTCCAGACCATCTTGATTTCAATTTTCCAGGAAATAGCTTGAATCGTGAATTGAAAAGAAGAACTCTGTCTCCTTCTTTAAATTCTTTTGAACTTCTGATTCTTTTATCATGCCATTTCTTCGTTCTTTCTTTATAGATTAACGAATTTTCGTATGCTTCATGTCTTAATTCTTCTAATTCGTTTAGTTGACTTAATCGTAGACGTCCGGCTTCATGTAAATCAAGATTACATGTTTTCAAAGCCCAAAATGCTTTGTGTTCAATTTCTACTGGAAGATGACATGCTTTTCCATAAACAAGTCTAAAAGGTGTGGTTCCAATTGGAGTTTTGTAGGCTGTTCTAAAAGCCCAGAGTGCATCCTCCAATTTAATGGACCATTCCTTTGGATTTGATCCTACAGTTTTCTCTAGAATACGTTTTAAAGCTCGGTTAGTATTTTCAACTTGTCCACTTGTTTGTGGATGATATGCGGTGGAGATTTTATGAGTTACTCCATATCTTTTAAGAACTTTCTCAAGTTGATTATTACAAAAATGAGTTCCCCGATCACTTATTAAAGCTTTCGGTGTTCCAAACCTTGCAAAAAGACGTTTTAAAAAGTTGACTACAACTCGTGCATCGTTAGTTGGGAGGGCTTGTGCTTCCGCCCATTTAGATACATAATCAATGGCTACGAGTATATATAGATTATTATGAGATTTTGGAAATGGACCCATAAAGTCAATACCCCAAATGTCAAATACTTCACATACTTGGATGACATTTTGTGGCATTTCATCACGTTGACTTATTTTTCCGGCCCTTTGACATGCATCACAGGATTTGCAAAGAAGGTGTGCGTCTTTGTAAATTGTAGGCCAATAGAATCCAGCTTCATAAATTTTTCTTGCTGTTAGTTGAGGCCCATAATGCCCTCCTGTTGGTCCTGTGTGACAATGGTTTAAAATTTTACTAGCTTCATCTCCAAATACACATCGGCGTATTATTCCATCGGGACAACTTTTAAACAGATGTGGATCTTCCCAGAAATAGTGTTTTATATCACTGAAGAATTTCTTTCGTCTTTGGTACGATAATCCTTTTTCAAGGAATCCACAAACTAAGTAGTTTGCATAGTCTGCAAACCATGGGATTTCTTTATAATCTATCTTCAATAGATATTCATCAGGAAAGTTGTCTTGTATGGCCGATTCATTCAGAACTTCTAATTCGGGATTTTCAAGACGAGAAAGATGATCAGCGGCGAGATTTTCTGCTCCTTTTTTATCTCGGATTTCAATATCAAACTCTTGTAAGAGTAAGATCCAACGGATTAATCTTGGTTTAGCATCTTGTTTTGAAAATAGGTATCTAAGAGCAGAATGGTCGGTATAGACCACCGTTTTTGCTAGAACGAGATATGATCGAAATTTGTCAAAAGCAAAGACAATAGCAAGGAGTTCTTTTTCAGTAGTTGTATAGTTAGTTTGTGCTCCTTGTAACGTCTTACTAGCATAATATATAGGTTGAAATCGTTTTTCAATCCTTTGTCCTAAAACGGCTCCCATTGCAAAATCACTTGCATCGCACATTAGTTCAAATGGTAGATTCCAATTTGGTGTTATCATGATCGGTGCATTAGTGAGTTTTTCTTTAAGAATATTAAAAGATTTGATACACTCATCTGAAAAGATGAATGGAGCATCCTTTTCTAGAAGTTTATTCATAGGAGTGGCAATTTTAGAAAAATCTTTTATGAAACGTCGGTAAAAACCGGCATGCCCTAGAAAACTCCTAACTCCTCTAACATTGGTGGGATGTGGAAGTTTAGCAATTACATCTACTTTAGCTCTATCCACTTCAATTCCTTCTTTTGAAATTTTATGTCCAAGAACGATGCCTTCTTTAACCATGAAATGGCATTTCTCCCAATTAAGTACTAGATTTGATTTTTCGCATCTAATTAGCATTCGTTCCAGATTAACTAGACATGATTTAAATGTATCACCGAAGACTGAAAAGTCATCCATGAATACTTCCATGCATTCTTCTATCATGTCGTGAAAAATCGCCATCATACACCTTTGAAAGGTTGCAGGGGCGTTACAAAGTCCAAATGGCATGCGTTTGTAAGCAAAAGTACCATAAGGGCACGTGAATGTGGTTTTCTCTTGATCTTCGGGTGCTATTGGAATTTGAAAATATCCGGAAAATCCATCTAGAAAACAATAGTAACTATTTCCGGCTAATCTTTCCAACATTTGATCTATGAAAGGTAAGGGAAAGTGATCTTTTCTGGTGGCGTCATTTAATTTTCTATAATCAATACATACACGCCATCCTGTTACAGTCCTAGTAGGAATAAGCTCATTTTTCTCATTTGTAATGACAGTCATGCCACCCTTCTTCGGCACGCATTGAACTGGGCTTACCCATGGGCTATCAGAAATTGGATATATCAAACCTGCATCTAGCAGTTTAATAATCTCTTTCTTAACTACATCTTGCATATTAGGATTTAGTCTTCGTTGGCGTTGCACATACGTTTTATGACCTTCTTCCATAAGGATTTTATGTGTGCAATACGAAGGACTTATTCCTTTAATATCATGAATCTTCCATGCAATGGCTGGTTTATGAGCTTTCAACACAGAAATGAGTTGTGATTTCTCATTTTCAGTAAGAGAAGACGATATTATTACAGGTAATTCAGATTCACCATGTAAATAAGCGTATTCCAAATGGTTTGGAAGTGGCTTTAACTCTAATTTCGGAGGTTCTTCTATCGATGATTTATATCGATATCTGTCTTCTTCTTTTAGCATTTGAATTTCTTCTGTTGTTGGTTCATATCCATTAGCTATAAGTGTAGCTAACATTTCAGCTTCATCAATTGGTTCATTACCTTCTCCTAAAGAACATTCTCCTGTTCCTTGTAATTCTGGAAATTCTTTTAATAATTCTGCATGTGCATCTATAGTTTGAATATAATAACATGTATCATCTGCAGATTGTGGTTGTTGCATTGCTCTATCCACTGAAAAGGTAACACTCTCATCCTCTATACTTAGGGTCAGTTTCTTACCGAACACGTCTATCATTGCTTTAGCCGTGTTTAAGAATGGTCTTCCTAATATGAGAGGAACTTGAGAATCTTCTTCCATGTCCAAAACAACAAAATCTACTGGAAATACTAAAGTACCAACTTTAACTAGCATGTTCTCCATTATCCCTCTAGGATATTTTATTGATCTATCGGCTAGTTGTATGCTTATTCTGGTTGGTTTCAATTCTCCAAGGTCTAGTTTAGCGTATAGTGAATACGGCATTAGATTTATACTAGCACCTAAATCTGCTAATGCTTCTATTGAACTAAGACTACCCAGAAAACATGGAATTGTGAAACTTCCTGGATCAGATAGTTTTTCTGGTATCTTATTCAACAGCACTGCTGAACAATTTGCATTCATAGTAACAGCCGAGAGTTCTTCCATTTTCTTTCTATTCGTGATTAGATCTTTCAAGAATTTAGCATATCTTGGCATTCCTGAAATCACATCAATGAAAGGAAGATTTACATTTATCTGTTTAAACATATCCAAGAATTTGGATTGCTCGGCTTCAAGTTTTTCTTTCTTCATTTTACTCGGATAAGGAAGTGGTGGTTGGTACGGTTTAACATAAGGTTTATCCTTAACTGTGTTATCTTCATTAACCTTTTCAACTACCGGTTCTTTTTCCTTATCTTGATCAGGTTGTGGTTCTTGTGTAGTAGGAATAGTTTCATCAGAAGTTACAGGTATTTCAGGTGGTTTAAGTGTTGTACCACTTCTTGTGGTAATAGCTTTAGCTGTTTCATTCCGGGGGTTAGCATTTGTATCACTAGGTAAACTTCCCGGTTTTCTTTCACCTATTAACCTTGCTAGGTTACTTACTTCTTGTTCCAGATTTTGAATAGAAGCTTGTTGATTTCTAAATGCTTGAGCATTTTGTTCATTGGTTTGTTTTTGAGATGTGAAAAACTGCGTTTGAGTTTCAACTAGCTTCGTCATCATTTCTTCTAAATTCGGCTTTTTATCATCGGTTTGTTGTGCTGGTTTGTTTTGAAAATTCGGTCTTTGCTGATTATAAGTATTATTGGATACTTGTTGATTGCTAGGACCTTGTTGGTTGTTGTATGGAATATTTCGGTTATAATTCTGGTTTTGATTGTAAATCGGTCTTGGCGGTTGATAATTATTCTGATAATTATTTCCAGGCCTTTGGTTTATGTATGAAATATTCTCTCTTTGTTCCATTGTTAATTCAATACTGAGACAATCTTTTGTCAAATGTGGTCCTCCACAATGCTCACAACTAATTCGTATAGCATGAATATCTTTAGTCATCTTTTCCATTCGTCTTTCGAAAGCATCTATCTTTGCGGAAATGGAATCTAAGTCATGGCTAGAATCGGTTCTAGCTGCTTTAGATGATCTAATGATATCTTTTTCTTGGTGCCACTCATGTGAGTGGGAAGCAGTATTATCAATAATTTTGTAAGCATCAGTTTCGGTTTTCTTCATAATCGAACCACCAGCTGCTATATCTATGTCTTTCCTTGTAGTGATGTCGCATCCTTGGTAGAATATTTGTACTATTTGACAGGTGTCTAAACCATGTTGCGGACATCCTCTTAACAACTTTCCATATCTTGTCCACGCCTCATATAGAGTTTCATTTGGCTTCTGTGTGAACGTAACAATTTCTGCTTGAAGTCTTACGGCTTTAGATGCAGGAAAGAATTGTTTAAGAAATTTGTCAATTAAAACGTCCCATGTATCGATCGCCCCTTCAGGTAACGATTCCAACCAATCTTTGGCTTCTCCCTTTAAAGTCCAGGGAAATAACATGAGATATATTTGTTCATCCTCCACTTCTCGTATTTTAAATAGTGTGCAGATCCTATTAAAGGTACGTAGATGTTCATTTGGATCTTCCTTCGGCGCACCACTAAATTGGCATTGATTAGTCACCATGTGTAGAATTTGTCCTTTGATTTCATAATCTGGCGCATTAATGTCTGGATGAGTAATTGCGTGACCTTGGCCAGTGCGTTTAGCTCTCATTCGGTCTTCCATACTTAAAGGTTCCAGATTCTCCATAATTGAATTTGTTGACTCGGTATCACTAGATGCTTCAGATTTAATGGTTCGTTCCTCAACAATCTCTGTTTGAATGATTGGTGGTTCCGGAGGAAAGTTTAATGGTTCAGGATCTATGAACCGTTCCTGAATATTTTCTGGATTCTCAATTGTGAGGTTGCGTTCAAAAAATGGATTATCGGTAATTTGAACTGAAGTACTTGGTCGACTGGATGACGATTCTAAAGAAAAATCAACGGCGGTTATATTTGTTAAACGATGTCTTGATCGAGTTACAGGTGGTGAACGTACAAAAGGTGATGAACGTCTTGCTCGGTGCATTCACTGAATATCCTATTAGTTTTTAAAAGGAAAGAAAAATTATAATAAGTTATCCAATCAATAGACTTTTCTGATTTTGCCCACGTTTCGAATAGCCAAAAGATGCAGCAGAGGGGCAGGATTCGTTTGGTCTCAATATAATTGAGGACTGTTTGGCTCCAATAACCCGGTCCACGTACAAATCCAACTATTACTACGAACCAGAAAATTTTGATGTCTATCAATTTAACCACTCAAAATAAATTTTCGTAATTTTAAGAAATTTAGATAAGAAGTAGAATAAAATTCTAAGTCCTAAAAACTAGAATAACGAGAAATAAGAGAGAAAAAGAGTTCGTCGAAAAAGGTCGAAAAAGAAAAAAATGATTGAAAAATAAAAGGTGACGGAAAAATAAAAGAAACTTATAAAAACTTAAAAATACTTAACTAATTTAACCTTATTACTACAACTAACTTAAAATTATAATCGCAAATTGAAATTACTAATTGGAATGATAATTGATACATAGTAAAAGGTGTCTAAAAATATTAAAGCTTACAGGAAAAACTAAATCCCAAATGGAAATAACTTAAAAAGAAACTAAAACTTAAAAAGGCGTCGCAAAATTCTAAAGCACCTAAATCTTAGTCTAAAGAAAAAGCACTTAAGGAATTCTATAGCAAAGCCTAAAAATCTAGGAGTAAAAATAACTATAGCAAAAACTAATTTTAAAATTAAATATGAGCTAAAAAATACAAATATTACGCTACAACGATTAAAAAGTACAAAATATCAAAATATATAAAAAGTTGTAAAAAAGTACAATTTTTATAAAAATATTATTTTTATATTAATATTTAATTAAAACTACTAATTTTAAAATTTTAATAAAACAAATTAAACAAAATACATAAATATAAAGTAAAAAGTAAAAATAAAACTAAAATTAATAATAATAATAATAATTAAGTAATTAATAATAATAATAATAAATTAAAACCCGTAATCAATGCTTGATTAGGGTTTTGTCCGTGTGTCAGAAACCCTCCGCGAGTCGCGGCAAAGAGAGAAGAAAACCCCGCGAGTCGCGGGGTTCAGAATTTGAGCTGACAGGTTTCACTTTTTACGCGTTTTTCTTTATTTTTTTTTTTTATTTTGTTTTCTGTTTTTTAAATAATTAAAAGATATTAAAATTAAAACTTATATTTTTATAAACTAAAATAAAAATAAAGAAACTTATAAAACTTAAATATTTAACAAAATCTTAAAAATACATATATTTTTGTTTTTCTTTTTATATTTTTCAATAATTAAAACGTATTTTTACAAAAACGAATTTTTAATAAAAGTAACTAAAAATCTTTTTTTTTTTTATATTATATTAGCGTTGCGCTTCCGGCTTTTAAGATGAGTCCCCGGCAGCGGCGCCAAAAATACTTGATGTCGAACGAGGTGTATATAAAATAGTTATTATTTTACTAGGAAAAACTATTAAATACGATACAATTTTACACAAGATATTTATTTATTTATAGAATGGATATACTTAAACCTTGCTACAACACTTATAGGCAGTGTACCTAATCGTACAGTAGTGTAGTTTTTAGTAAGTCCGGTTCGTTCCACAGGGAAATCTTTAAACAAAGCTCAACGCTATATTAGTTTACTTTTATAAAAATACAAATATATATATAGGTAATATTATTATTATAAAGGGGGGGTTTTTACCGTTTAATGACCGGTTTGTCGATTTTAAAACTTTAGTCGCAGTTAAAACCTAATGTAAAATATAAAATAAATACAAGACTTTAAATTAAAGCGTAAAGTAAATAACGATAATGAAATTGCGAATAATAAAAATGCGATAAAATTAAATTGCGATAATTAAAAGTACGATAAATAAAAATGCGATTAAATAAAATAACAATAAATAAAAATGCGATAATTAGAAGTGCAATTAAATATAAAATAAAGGAAATTAAATATGAAATAAAAGAATTATGCTTATTTAAACTTCCGTAATCATGATGTTTGACGTGTTGATTTTAGTTTTATGCCCATGGGTTAATTGTCCTTTGTCCTGGATTATTCAATATGTCCGTCTGGTTTTTGTCCATAACAGTCCATCAGTCATAAATATAAATTGCAAGTGTCCTTGTCAAATTATTATTATACCCGAAGATAAATATTCCAACTAATTGGGGATTCGAATTGTAACAAGGTTTTAATACTTTGTTTAATGAGTACACCAGGTTATCGACTGCGTGTAAACCAAGGTTTTACTACTTTGTTAACAATTACACCAATTACCCTTGAATGTAATTTCACCCCTGTTTTAATTATTCTAGTGGCTATTAATCCATTCCCGTGTCCGGTTAAATGAACGATTATTCGTACAAATAAATACCCCGCCCATCGTGTCCGATCGAGTGTATATGGTAATTTATAGGGACGCCCAATTGTAAATCTTTATATTAACATTAACAAACTTTCATTTAGTTAAACAAATATAAAGCCCATTAATAGCCCATAGTCTAGTTTCCACAAGTGTCGTTCTTTTATCCAAACCCCAATTATGGTACAAAGCCCAATTACCCAATTTTAGTAATTAGCCCAACATCATGATTACTTCGTTTTAAATAAGCATAATAATAACTTAGCTACGAGACATTAATATAAAAAGGTTGAACATAACTTACAATGATTAAAAATAGCGTAGCGTTACACGGACAGAATTTCGACTTACACCCTTACAACATTCGCTAACATACCCTTATTATTAGAATTATAATTAAAATTAAAATATAAATTATAAATATAAATATATTTACGTATATATTGAGAGAGAGAGATTGAGAAATAAGATGATAAATTCGATCAGAATTCGGTTGGCTTTATAGCCAGAAGTGAAATTTGGGGCTCCGCGACTCGCGGCAAAATGGCCTTAAAACTCCGCGAGTCGCGGAGAGGTATTTACAGTTCACACCCTTGGAGTTTCTGGCTGCCGACGGTTTTTAATATATATATATAATATATATATAATTAATATAATTAATTATATATTATATTATATTTATATACATAGTTAACTTGTAATTTTTAGTCCGTTGCGTCGAGCGTTAAGAGTTGACTCTGGTCCCGGTTCTGGATTTTCGAACGTCCTCGCGTACAATTTAATATCTTGTACTTTGCGTTTTGAATCTTGTACTCTTGTGATTTCGAGACGTTTCTTATCAATAATTGGAACCTTTTTGATTGTCTTTTGTTCTTTTGAGCTTTTTGGTCGTTTGCGTCTTCAATTCGTCGAATCTGTCTTTTGTCTTCACCTTTTATTATTTAAACGAATATCACTTGTAAATAGAACAATTGCAACTAAAAGCTTGTCTTTCTTGAGGAATAATGCTATGAAATATATGTTCGTTTTTAGCATTATCAAGAAGAAAAGGAAAAAGATAAAAAGTAAATGAAATGGATGGATGAGATTAAGATCTCAAATCTGGCTCAAATGCAAAATGACCAAAATGCCCTTGAACATCTTTTAAAATCACAAAACTGGTACCAGTCCGCCCAGATTGCCGCGCCGCGGCCTCAATTGTCGCGCCGCGACCCATAACGTATTCTGGTGGTTTCCTTAACATGCCTCCTGGAATTGAAATCAGCTGAATGCCACACCGCGGCCTTTTCTGTCGCGCCGCGACCCAAGGAATGGTCTGGTGCCTTCCTTACCATGCCTCCTGACCCTGATTTGTTTGTAATGTCGCGTCGCGTCCCATACCTCCGCGCCGCGACCTTTAACTTGGTCTGATCACTTTTCGCATACAAGAACTTTAACGCATGAACATGTCTCAATTCCTTCATACACCTATCGTACATACGCGATACACCTGTAAATCATGTACGGGGAAAAACGGGGTGTTACACGATACCACATTATTTGGGACGGATGGGGTTTAAGTTCGATGTTGACGATACCATTCGTAGGGCTAACCTTGGAATTTGAATACTAATGGATGTTGTGAACATCATTATTTGTGTATTCTGGTGTAGCATATTATATTGCTTATGTTATATGCTATTGTTATACTAGCTTGTGTCATCGAAGACTTAGCATTATAATTTATGATGGTATGCTAATTATATTGCTAGTATGTATGCGGAATTGGTGTAAGTGATTTCACGTAAGTAAGTGATATATGTGTATGTATAATTATTGCATTCACTAAGCGTTTTGCTTACCCTCTCGTTGTTTACCTTTTTAGGCTCGGTCTTGGATAAAGGCAAAGGTATTCGGTTGGATTAGTGGCCTCCCGTTTGTTTTGGTTAGGGGAAGCTTTTAGGGGTTTGTAGCTTTTGAAGTTCGATCAAGATTTGGGTAGTTTAATCCCAAACACCATGCTCTAGGTGTCGTTTGGAAGTTAAACTCTTATGGTCAAAACTTGTATTTTGAACGACATTCGTATGACGGGCCGTTGTGGGCCCGGTGTTGTAAAACTTGTTTTAATCATGGAAATCTCTTAGTTTTACATATTATTATATATTGTGAAAGTGGTTACATTTAAAAGTGTTGAGAAGCGGGTTTTTCGCTCACGTAAGTTAGACTCGGGGAATAGAAATCTGTAGTTCATTTGGACACCGTCCGGATCCTCTGGACGCCATTCTGGCCTTCAATACTGGACGCCGTCCATATAACTGGAAGCCGTCCAGATGTACAGCATCAGAAATTTTTTTAAGACGTGTTTTCGGTATAACGAGGTTTGGGTCATTACAAGTGGTATCAGAGCATAGTCTAAGGGATTTAGGCTACTTGAGATAGGTGTCTAGACTTAGACTTTATTGTGTATGCGCTTTATGAAGGGACCCGTCCTAATCCATCTGGACGAATACATTACATTTGGTTACATCGCGAGGTACTTAACCTCTATATGATACATTTTACAAACATTGCATTCGTTTTTAAAAGACAAACTTTCATTTCATTGAAAGTTGAATGCATGCATACCATTTCATAATATATCCAACTATAATTGACTTAATAATATTCTTGATAAACTCAACGACTCGAATGCAACGTCTTTTGAAATATGTCATGAATGACTCCAAGTAATATCTCTAAAATGAGCAAATGCACAGCGGAAGATTTCTTTCATACCTGAGAATAAACATGCTTTAAAGTGTCAACCAAAAGGTTGGTGAGTTCATTAGTTTATCATCAATATTGATTTCAATCATTTTTATAGACCACAAGATTTCATATTTCAATTTCTCATAAATAAACATCCCATACATAGAGATAAAAATCATTCATATGGATTGAACACCTGATAATCGACATTCACTAGATGCATATAGAATATCCCCATCATTCCGGGACATCTTTCGGACATGATAAAATTTCGAAGTACTAAAGCATCCGGTACTTTGGATGGGGCTCGTTGGGCCCGATAGATCTATCTTTAGAATTCACGTCAATTAGGGGCCATTTCCGTTACCTAATTCTTAGATTACCAGGCTAAAAGGGGCATATTCGGCTTCGATCCATTCAACCATATAATGTAGTTTTAATTACTTGTGTCTATTTCGTTAAATATTTATAAAAGCGCATGTATTCTCAGTCCCAAAAATATATATTGCAAAAGCATTTAAAAAGGGAGTAATGAAACTCACAATACGATATTTTGTAGTAAAAATATGCATACGACGATACTGAACAATGCAGGGTTGGCCTCGGATTCATGAACCTTAAAAAGCTTTTCCAAAAACAAAATGCCCCAGACAGGGCGTGAACCCAAGACCTCACGCTAACCCAAAACAATACCCAGCCACTCCTCTGTTTCATTATTTATGTAATTGTTAGAACCTAAAATCTATATAATCCGTCATCATCATCAATAATCTGGCCCAATTTCCTTTTGGCCCAACGAAAGTAAATATAGCGGCCCAAGTACAACTAGCCCAACTGCAAGTCCATATTGCGATTTAATGAGTCCAAAGAGTATTCATGGACTGTTTGGTTACTTACTTGATTCACGATCAAAGAAGAAAAAAATGCAGTAATGTGTCACTCTTTAACATGTAACATTTCCACATCATTTTTCCATTATCATCACCTATCATAATCATTCTTTATCGTCTTCATTCTATCATGCATCCGAAATAGTAGCAACATCAATCTAACTTAACACCCAGTACTGTAGTAGTGAAAGTTCATGGTGATGTTCGATTTAAATAAAACCAAAAGCAGCAGTAGTTATACGAAGAGAAAGAAAAATACAGCAGTCCAAGATGATTTGAGGTGATGTTTAAATAAGAAATAGAATAGATAATATGCATGAGCATCAGCAAAAGGGAAAAAAAAATGTTTACGATGGTGGTAATTGGTAACCGGTGTAGCGTGAGGTGGTATTATGTTTTCGAAAAAAAGAACCCCGGCCAAGTGAGTTTCAATCTAATCTACACGTAAAATAATAATTTAGAAGTTGTTAATGGTTTATGTTACATTTGATAAAATAAAAAAAAATGTGCAGCAAGATCGAATTCAAAAATTGCAATGTTTATTTTGTAACTACAATAGTGACGGCGTATTAGTAGGTTGATGATGGTGATGGTTTCGTTATGTATATAGCGAAGATGGTGGTGGTTCGTGGGAGGTAAAGACGGCTCACGTTTTGAAGAAGTGAGGGAGAGAAGATGTGGTTTAGTGGTTGATGGTTTGGTTTCGAAATAGTAACAATAGCGAATGAAAAAGAGGTGTTGGTTCATAGCTTGGCTCGAATAAAAACATATATATGAGTAGCTGCAGTTGGTTTATTGTAGAAGAACCCATGGTAGCAGCTTTTCGATGGTTGGTGTTCGAATGAAAACAATGAAGGTGAGGGTGTGATATGCAATATGTATGTCTACTAATATATACTTATAATGTGCCATTAGTTTTGATCCACTATCAACAACAATATAATATAATTGAAAGGGATGAAGGACAAAAGTAACCAGTACAACACAATTAAATCAAATATTGCATAGTTCAGCAGTCGGATTCCTTGTACTTTTCCTACTGACAGTTTTTACGGACCATTAAATTGTACCCCGTTGTTAAATCAGTGACGGATAAAAGTGTTTAGAAAAATCCCATATTTTTAAATTAACTATATTTATTTATTTTGGTCATTATGGTATAAAATTCAGTCATTAATTTAATAAATAAAAATTACATCAACTGTCCCTCTCATTTATGGGTAAAATATAAAAAGTGTTAAAATTAAATAATTAGATCCTAAATATACTTTTAATAAGCCTATAACTTATATAACTCATTTTCGGATCACTGTTTATTTAAAATCACATAAGTTCGTTTATAACTCGTTTATTATCAATCGAATGATAATTGAGTGTTACTATCATTTTCGAAATAAATTCGAAACTATATATATATATATATATATATATATATATATATATATATATATATATATATATATATAATATATATATATATATATATATATATATATATATATATATATATATATATATATATATATATATATCCAATACACTTTATTTATACATATAGATACTTTTAATTTAATAATCATTATAATATCCTGTTTTTATTTTACTTTACATAAATAAATTTTAGTAACAACCTACACTATTTAAAATTATGTTTCCAATTTATATATATATATATATATATATATATATATATATACATATATATATACATATATATATATATATACACACACACACATATCAAGTTACAATTAATTGTTCGGAATCGTCGGAACTGGTCGAATGTCAAATGATTTCATAAACTAGTTCAAAAATTTTGAAATTCAATTTAATAGACTTTGCTTATCATGTCGAAACCATATAAAGATTAAGTTTAATTTTGGTCGGAAATTTCCGGGTCGTCACAGTACCTACCCGTTAAAGAAATTTCGTCCCGAAATTTGAGTGGGTCGTCATGGCTAACAATAAGAATGTTTTCCTGACGTATGTGAGCTGATAAATAGAGTTTTATTACTGTTGAGTAATATGGATAAGATAATTCGATTACTCGAAGTGTACGAATGAAGCTATCACAAAAGAGTGAAAATGAGTAAATGAAGATTTGACTTAACCGGTGACGTAGCAACGCTTGTTTTCCAAAATTCAAGGAATTTAGAGGAAATCTTTGTAATAAGATTTGGTTCTTCGGTAATTAAGGAAATTAGGATCTTCTTTGATAAAATGCGATGATCTGTTTTAATTGCTCTGTCAAATATTTTACTATAAATCCACCCTCTTGGTTTCCTTTATATTTTGGAGTTCCATACTGTTGTTTTCTCTTCCCGACTTTAAGTCAAGCAAATAATGGTCCAGAATTCGTAGGTATGAAGTTTCGAATGAGCATGACTAACGTTCTAAGAGAGATTGTAGAATCACGATCTTGATTGGCTAATTTATTAGGATTCAAGAGAAAAGATAAAACTATCAGGAAGATTTATTCTTGATATGTTTAGAGATTAGGTAGAATGTAAGAGTCGTGTAATATGGCACATGATGACGTTATAGTCTGTGAATCATCATGTTTCATTAGAAACTCAGCATGACTTACTGTAATATAATCACGTTGATCAAGTGTCATTATATTATACTAACTCATGCTTCAGTTCCCAACACTACTTCAATAACATTCATATTTTATGTTTGAATTTTTCAGAATTTAGAAACTAAAACAGTTTCCTTTCTGACGAAGCACTGATATCGAGAAGAGACAAATGATTTCAGATAAGAATATTTATGAAAATATCTTCAGAAATATCGAGGAAATTTTTTATGAAAGATACGATAATATCTTAGAATTTCTAATATCAAAAGATGATGAAGAAGATTTGTCCGTAAAGGTTTAGAGTCAGGAGCAAGGTATTTGTTAATGACTTCAGCAGAAACAGAATCATCTGGATACTTTATGTACAAGTTTAGTCATTATGATTTGCCCACAGTCTCCTTCATAATTTTGCATAATCCGCTTTTTGGTACTAAATTTTCTATTGAGCGTTTCCAACCTTCCATTCTTTATTATCAAACTTTTGGCTGTTTAGATCATTGATGTGCAAAATGTGGTATATGAATTGTTATATGAAATAGTATGGAAAAATACCGATTAAAGATTGTTACACACTAACGGGCAGTGTACCCGATCGTGTAGTAATATAAATAATGGTTTAGTTCCGTGTATCGTTCCAAGGACAGTTGTATTAGTCAAACTAGAATTAGAAACTATATTATGATTAACTAAGTAAATCAAACTTAAAGGTACAAGATATTATGTTTTTGTGGCTATTTAACGATTTAGCCAAATCAGAGAAGATTAAAAGTAAAAACAATATTTTTAGTCTTTTAAGTTTATGTAATGAAAACAAGTGCAAAGAAAACAAATAAGATAGCTTGATTAAGATCAAAGATACGAAATGCTCATCTAGATATTTTACCCTCAGTATTGGATGTAAGTTATATTGTTAAGACCCGATTGAATGAATATGTGTGTAAGTTACCTAATAGATTTACCAAGAGGTCTCTTTAGTAAACACGCAAACTCGATCACAAGATCAAGGGTTCCCTATATGATACCAACTGTGACGATCGCTCCAAATCCATATGGACGAACACGTCATTCATTGATTTCATTGCGAGGTATTTGACCTCTATATGATACGTTTTGTAAACATTGCATTCTTTTGAAAAGGCATACCATAAATGAATATTTAAATCAAAGGTTTTCGACATCTGATGATTTCTACATATAGACAATTACCGTATATAATAGTTTACAATAGTACTTCCGTTGATAATGCAGTCAAAATAAGGTACATGATGATGAATTGGTGAATGCAACGTTTTCTTGAAAAATATGCCATATAAGACTCCATGCACATAGCTTGTCTATCATATAAGCAAACAGCGGAAGACTTCTAGGGAACCTGAGAATAAACATGCTAACAAGTGTCAACACAAAGGTTGGTGAGTTCATAGTTTGTATGTTTCGCATAATCTGTATATAAAGATGGATCACAAGATTTCAGTTGTTTCATCCAGAAACATTTATCAAAATATTCTACGAAATTGAGCACCCTGGTAACTAAACTTAACGTATATATAATTTGTACCCTTTGTATAATACACGCAAACCAATGTGTACGCTTCTCAAATAGCATACGTCCGTTAAAAGGCTAGTGCTCTAGCTCGGACGGGGATATCAAGCCCTATGGATCCATATACTACTACTCGCGCCCACCAGTTCTTATAACTGGCAGTTACTAGTTACCAAAGCTAAGGGATTCTCAGTTCAAACTCAGTGTAGAATTTAGTATGTACTTGTATCCATTGTGTTTAAAATAAAGTGCATGTATTCTCAGCCCAAAAATATATATTGCAAAAGCAATTAAAAAGGGAGCAAATGAAACTCACCTTAGCAGCACATACAGTTGTTCATCGTAATGTAACCGAAACTCGGTATATCAAAGAATCGTAGATCTCAACCTAGAGAACATATGTTGGTCAATAAATGTCTATCAATCTAGGTCAGGTCATAGTGTATCACAATCCTAATGCTCGAGATCGACATATAAAAGTTATCCAAAGTCGTTTCAAAAAGTCAATTTTGACAATAGTTTAACAAAACGAGACGTACCTTATATAAGGATTCATTTACTTGGTTGGTAATATTCAAAAATCCAATTTATCAATCTCGTAAACAAGTTGTTTAAATCTTAATTGTAGATTCAAAAGCAATTTCAATTAACTTCAATCATAATTCAGTTGCTCATATCTTTTAATCCGTTCATCAAAATTATTCGATATCTAAATGAAAAGTTATTGATTTTTCGCCAGCTTTCCAAAAACATGTATATCATATACCTTTTACCAGTAATATATGTATTTAATTCGTGATCTATTATAAACTGTTTAACGACGAAATTTAGCATACACGTATGTATAAATATATATACTCGAGCACTAGACATGGATACACAATTAATATATAAAAGATAAAATATGAGTGCTTACGTATCAATATTGAGATTCAATATTGTAGGATAGTACGTAGAAGTAACGGAGATGATAAACACTAGGTTTGACTTACGAGCAAAACCCTCGAACAATACCCATAACCTCCTTAGTAATAACCCATAGTTTACTTAGCTCTATCCCACTTGAAAACCCATTTTGAAAGTGACACGCTCATGACCTCGTCGTAGTATTTTAAGTGATATAATTAATAATAATAATAATAATAATACTATTAATAATAATAAAATAAATAATAATAATCTTAATAATAATAATAATAATAATAATAATAATAATAATAATAATAATAATTTAAATAAATAAATTTACACATAGTAATATATGTGTAAAACAACTCGCGCAGAAACCTGGTATTTATAGGCATAATTCCTGATTCTGATGCCCATGCGATCGCATGAGTTTTATGCCTATTTCTCATGCGATCGCATGGCCGTCAGATCCAGCTCACATATTTTTGTTTTTTTGTTTGTCGACATAATAATTAATAATATATATAATATATTTAATTTATATAATTAATTATATATTATATTAAATTCACATGCATAGTTAACTTGTAATTTTTATTCCGATAATTCGTACGTTGTTACGCGACTTATGTCCCGGTTCCGGTTTTTCGAGTGTCCCTTCGTACGCTGAGAAAACTTGTAATTTTCATTCTTGGACACGTACCTTTGTCAAAATATAGCCTTAAATTATCCCTAAATTATACCACCCAGAGTATATCTTAAACTTTAGAGTATTTTGGTCATTTACTTCTATAAATTATTGTCTCGTTATTTATTAATATAATAGTATTTATCAAACGTTTCATAACTAAGTTAATATCTATTCTCAATATTTATAAACACGTTTTAAAATACGTATCGCAAGTTATTCATATAATTAATTCTTAACAGTTAATATTCCTTATTATTGTATGTGTCCAAATTACGTTATTTAAACAAATAATTCACCATTTATTCCGAATACCGTTAAAATGAATGATTTCTCAAATCAAGTGGACCTCTCAACAGAGACTCGTAATAATATCATAATTCTTAAGAGACTCGGTAAATATCTTTTACTTGAATCGTTTGGCATAATCTTTTAACTCTGTAGTTAAATATATCAATCAGATAATTAAACCAATAAGTTTAATGCACAGTATCATATCCTCAACACTTTGTTACGTTTTCAAGTTATAGTATATGTATCTATATATAATTGTTCGCGTTTCGTTGAGAACAATCGAAGATTAATTGAACAGTTCAAAATTTTGAGATTTAACTTCATAGACTTTGTTTATCGTGTCGGAAACGTTAATCATACAAGATTAAGTTTAAATTTGGTCAGAATTTTCCGGGTCATCACAGTACCTACCCGTTAAAGAAATTTCGTCCCGAAATTTGAGTGAGAATGTCATGGCTAACAATAAAAAAAAGTTTTTATGACGATTATGAGTCGATAAATAGAGTTTTATCACCGTTGAATAATATGGATAAAACAATCCAATTACTTGAAGCGTATGAGAGAAGCCGTCGTAATAAAGTGAAATGGAGAATAAAGATGCGCCTTATCTCTTGACGTAGTAACGATTGATTTTCGGAATTTAAGGAATAGAAAATCTTCATAATCTAAATAAGATTTTATTCTTCGGGAATTAAGAAAATTAAGATTTCTTTTGATTAATGGCGTAATCTGCCTCGATTGTTATGTCTAATATTTTGCTATAAATTGCCCACTTCCGTTTCATTATTTTCACCACTCCCACATCTTGTTCCTCATTTCATACTTCCAAAAGATTGTGAAATGCTTCATCCAGTTCTGATTCTTGATATACTCCTAACCTTCATATCTGTCATTCTTCTCTTTCATTTACCAGCGGAGGATTTTATTTACTTTTACTTTTATCTTGGGGTTATAGTGTTATTAATTTTCCCGTGTCTTTACGTTGCAATACGTATTGATATACACGGTTTGTAAATTTCGGGGTTGTTTTCGGGCTTTATATTTTCCATTATATTTCGGAGCTTCATGCTTTCGTTTTCTCTTCCCGACTTTAAGTCAAGCGAATAATGGTCCTAAATTCGTAGCTATACATTTCGGAATGAACATAATTAATGTTCTAAGAAAAAAACGGTAATAGCACAATCTGACTTGTCAAATTACTAGAATACCTTGAAAAAGACCGAATCATTAAGAAAATATTTTCTTGATATTTTTAGAGATTATATAGAATGAAAGAGTTATGTAACATGGTTCATGATGAGGGTATGATCTGTGAAGCTTTATCACGTTCCATTAGAAACTCAGCATGACTTACTGTAATATAATCACGTTGATCAAGTGTCATTATATTATACTAACGCATGCTTCAATTCCCAACACTACTTCAAAAACATCCATTTTTCGAAATTTTCAGAAATTAGAAACTAAAATAGTTTCTTTTATGATGTAACACAGATAGTGTGAAGAGATAAATGATTTCAGATAAGAATAGTTATGAAAATATCTTCAGAAATATGGAGGATATTTATAATGGAAGATACGATGATATCTTAGAATTTTTAATATCGGAGGATGATGCGGAAAATCTGTCTGTGAAGGTTTAGAATAAGAAGTAAGATTCTTACTAATGGTTTCAGCAGACACTGAATCATTTGGATTCTTTGAAGGTAGATTTCGTCCTTGTGATTTGTCTACAGCTTCCTTCATACTTTGCTCAACCCGTTTTCCAGTTTCAAACCTTCTCTTTTTCTGTGCTTTTCCAACACACTACTCTTTATCATCAAACTTTCGACTGTTAAAGTCGTTTATAGTTTTTGCTGATTCATCAGCATTTTTCCAAAATTCGTAGAACTAGTTTCGTAGTTTGGGGTGTTTTTCAGAAACTTCACATTTGAAGTATGTAAGTCTAGAAGATAGACATTATATGTATATATATATAACTGTTGGCGTAGAATTGCTGCGAAATTCAAAATACTGGTTGCTATTTCCCGGTAGTTGGTATGGCAATTATTGTTACAAGATGTGGATGAGTACATGATAGGGTTTTAATGAGTATAATGATTTTTCAGAAGGTCAAGGATTAATGAAGTTTTTAGTAAATTTACTGCTAATGTGGTGGAACATAAAAGGTTCCCCGGTAACAAAAACGTATATGTCAAGGTTACAATAAGGTTAATCTGAAAATTCGAAGTTGACTGGTTGAAAGTGTGATAAAACTGGATACTTTGAAAAGGATGGCAAGATTATTTTCAGTAATAACAATGCTAAAGGATCTTTCACATTTTTGAAGTCAAAGTATAGCTTTGAAAGATGTAGAGATCTAAGAATGATGTCACCCGTTAAATCTTGACTTGGATTCTGATCCGTCAATATCAGAATATGTAATTGAATTTGTATGGAAACGATTATATATCGCTGTGAGCATAGTTAATAATTTTTGAATCAAAGTTGAAGAATGTACAGTGTAACATATTAATTGTGAACTTATATATTCCCGAGTATTACCTACCCGTTAAATATTTCACAATTAATATTTTGTACAAAAGAATTTTCATTACAGTCTTTATGAAAATATATGTATATATATTTCTTCAGATGTAATACAGATTTAATGAGTTAATATTATATTAAGCTCATTTGATTTTTAACTTGAATTAGAAATGAATAATCTCTAAAACATTAGAGATTACATAATCTTCGCGGAGTATTTCACTAATGAAATCAATACTTCATTATTTATTCTTATTGATATTCTTTGGTGAAGGGTGTTGATATTCGTGGAATTCTTGCAAACTTCGCAAGGTGCAAATGATGTTTTCTAGAAAGTTTCGAGTGCATCGAAGATGAAAGTGTAAAATCAACCATGTTATTGAATAATACACTTGGTTTATTATGAAATGAAATTCATTGAATTGAAATAGAGATTGTAGTTATCGATGATTAAGCCGTTAATGAAGGATGTACATCATTGCATATTAGTAGTATGAAATAACCGAGTAGTACCTACCAGTTAAGATTCACACATAATAGCTTAGTACGAAAATATTTATTTTGATTTCAAAATTCATATATATTAAATACACATAAAATTTCTTCAGGGGAAATGAGTTAATACTTCATCGGTTATTATTGCTGGTATTTCTTGGTAACTACGGTGCGTATGACGTTGATGCTCGTGGAACAGATTGTGAAGTTGAGGTTTGTGATGCAGATGTTGTTGGTGGTGGTAATGGTACTGTTGGTGTTGTTGTCGGTGGTACTATTGATGCCGGTGATGCTGCTGGTGTTTGTAACCTTTGCACCATATTTTCCAAAGCCACTACCCTAGCACGAAGCTCGTTGACTTCTTCTACTACACCGGGATGATTGGCAGTTCGGACGAGCGCATGAATAAGATCCAGAATTTGATATAGTATATTATCGTGACGAGATACTCTGGAAATGAGAGAGAAAATGGAGTCTCGAACAGGTTCACCGGTAAGTGCTTCAGGTTCTTCACCAAGAGGGCAATGTGGTGGGTGAAAGGGATCGCCTTCTTCTTGTCTCCAATAATTAAGTAGGCTACGAACCCATCCCCAATTCATCCAGAATAGATGATGGCTAATTGGTTGATCCATTCCGGTTACACTGTCTTCGGAATTCAGGTGAATATCCATATCGGAATAGCTGTCAGAGTTTGAACTAGATACGGGATCCATCTTGTATAAATAGGGAGATGATTTTTGATATGAATTAGATTATAGAATTTAGTGCGGTATTCTTCAATACATAATTTACATATGTATATATAATACCAAATTCCATAAATCACGGAGAAATTTTCGGAAGATATCAGGAAAAGTTTACAGTAACAGATACGCTAAGATATGAATTTTTGTCTATACACTATTTATGCAATAAATGCAGGAAAACGTGTCTAGACTTAAGAATGATAAGCATGTAATTTCTGACAAGAAATGATAAGCAAAACTTTTAACATGCAGACACAGTCGAAGTCCAGACTTACTAATGCATCTTAACAACTATCAGTTAGACACATTCATGCAAGACCTGATTCGCTAGGACCAACGCTCTGATACCAACTGTGACGATCACTCCAAATCCATATGGACGAACACGTCATTCATTGATTTCATTGCGAGGTATTTGACCTCTATATGATACGTTTTGTAAACATTGCATTCTTTTGAAAAGGCATACCATAAATGAATATTTAAATCAAAGGTTTTCGACATCTGATGATTTCTACATATAGACAATCACCGTATATAATAGTTTACAATAGTACTTCCGTTGACAATGCAGTCAAAATAAGGTACATGATGATGAATTGGTGAATGCAACGTTTTCTTGAAAAATATGCCATATAAGACTCCATGCACATAGCTTGTCTATCATATAAGCAAACAGCGGAAGACTTCTAGGGAACCTGAGAATAAACATGCTAACAAGTGTCAACACAAAGGTTGGTGAGTTCATAGTTTTTATGTTTCGCATAATCTGTATATAAAGATGGATCACAAGATTTTAGTTGTTTCATCCAGAAACGTTTATCAAAATATTCTACGAAATTGAGCACCCTGGTAACTAAACTTAACGTATATATAATTTGTACCCTTTGTATAATCATCTTAATAATACACGCAAACCAACGTGTACGCTTCTCAAATAGCATACGTCCGTTAAAAGGCTAGTGCTCTATCTCGGACGGGGATATCAAGCCCTATGGATCCATATACTACTACTCGCGCCCACCAGTTCTTATAACTGGCAGTTACTAGTTACCAAAGCAAAGGGATTTTCGGTTCAAACTCAGTGTAAAATTTAGTATGTACTTGTATCCATTGTGTTTAAAATAAAGTGCATGTATTCTCAGCCCAAAAATATATATTGCAAAAGCAATTAAAAAGGGAGCAAATGAAACTCACCTTAGCAGCACATACAGTTGTTCATCGTAATGTAACCGAAACTCGGTATATCAAAGAATCGTAGATCTCAACCTAGAGAACATATGTTGGTCAATAAATGTCTATCAATCTAGGTCAGGTCATAGTGTATCACAATCCTAATGCTCGAGATCGACATATAAAAGTTATCCAAAGTCGTTCCAAAAAGTCAATTTTGACAATAGTTTAACAAAACGAGACGTACCTTATATAAGGATTCATTTACTCGGTTGGTAATATTCAAAAATCCAATTTATCAATCTCGTAAACAAGTTGTTTAAATCTTAATTGTAGATTCAAAAGCAATTTCAATTAACTTCAATCATAATTCAGTTGCTCATATCTTTTAATCCGTTCATCGAAATTATTCGATATCTAAATGAAAAGTTATTGATTTTTTGCCAGCTTTCCAAAAACATGTATATCATATACCTTTTACCAGTAATATATGTATTTAATTCGTGATCTATTATAAACTGTTTAACGACAAAATTTAGCATACACGTATGTATAAATATATATACTCGAGCACTAGACATGGATACACAATTAATATATAAAAGATAAAATATGAGTGCTTACGTATCAATATTGAGATTCAATATTGTAGGATAGTACGTAGAAGTAACGGAGATGATAAACACTAGGTTTGACTTACGAGCAAAACCCTCGAACAATACCCATAACCTCCTTAGTAATAACCCATAGTTTCCTTAGCTCTATCCCACTTGAAAACCCATTTTGAAAGTGATACGCTCATGACCTCGTCGTAGTATTTTAAGTGATATAATTAATAATAATAATAATAATAATAATAATACTATTAATAATAATAAAATAAATAATAATAATCTTAATAATAATAATAATAATAATAATAATAATAATAATAATAATAATAATAATAATAATAATAATAATAATAATAATAATAATAATAATAATAATAATAATAATAATTTAAATAAATAAATTTACACATAGTAATATATGTGTAAAACAACTCGCGCAGAAATCTGGTATTTATAGGCATAATTCCTGATTCTGATGCCCATGCGATCACATGGATTTTATGCCTATTTCTCATGCGATCGCATGGCCGTCAGATCCAGGTCACATATTTTTATTTTTTTGTTTGTCGACATAATAATTAATAATATATATAATATATTTAATTTATATAATTAATTATATATTATATTAAATTCACATGCATAGTTAACTTGTAATTTTTGTTCCGATAATTCGTACGTTGTTACGTGACTTATGTCCCGGTTCCGGTTTTTCGAGTGTCCCTTCGTACGCTTAGAAAACTTGTAATTTTCATTCTGGGACACGTACCTTTGTCAAAATATAGCCTTAAATTATCCCTAAATTATACCACCCAGAGTATATCTTAAACTTTAGAGTATTTTGGTCATTTACTTCTATAAATCATTGTCTCGTTATTTATTAATATAATAGTATTTATCAAACGTTTCATAACCAAGTTAATATCTATTCTCAATATTTATAAACACGTTTTAAAATACGTATCGCAAGTTATTCATATAATTAATTCTTAACAGTTAATATTCCTTATTATTGTATGTGTCCAAATTACGTTATTTAAACAAATAATTCACCATTTATTCCGAATACCGTTAAAATGAATGATTTCTCAAATCAAGTGGACCTCTCAACAGAGACTTGTAATAATATCATAATTCTTAAGAGACTCGGTAAATATCTTTTACTTGAATCGTTTGGCATAATCTTTTAAATCTGTAGTTAAATATATCAATCAGATAATTAAACCAATAAGTTTAATGTAGAGTATCATATCCTCAACACTTTGTTACGTTTTCAAGTTATAGTATATGTATTTATATATAATTGTTCGCGTTTCGTTGAGAACAATCGAAGATTAATTGAACAGTTTAAAATTTTGAGATTTAACTTCATAGACTTTGTTTATCGTGTCGGAAACGTTAATCATACAAGATTAAGTTTAAATTTGGTCAGAATTTTCCGGGTCATCACACAATCAATCTAAGACAAGTTGATTGTAAATCAATATGATACATCAACAAGAGTTCTCTTTATCAACAACATATCAATTAACTAGATACAAATGATTTGACATCAATAATCATGGTTCTTTAATTCAAGCTCTAATCTATCACACATAATACATTCAATCCATAAGATTACATCCAATACCTCAGTTATTAATCTAGACAAACATTATAGAGTTTAGCCAACAATCATATTAACAAACAAAATAGCAATCAATTGATAAGTAGAATTCATTGTAAGAACAAGAAATCGACCTAATAGAGAATGAATCTTGAATGGAGAAAGTGTTGAATCTTGATTCTTGATGTTAAGCCTCTTCAAAGAGCTTGGAATTCTCTAATTTTGCTCCTAAAATCATCTCAGAACTCCTCTGGTTCGTATCTGGTCGTATCTGATCGTTTGTCCCTTTTTTAAAGTAGTAAAAGTTGGTCAAAAAGCAAAAGTAGGCTGAAACCTACTTCTGGACGGCGTCCAGATTTCTGGACGGCGTCCAGTTGTGAAGGGCTGGACGGCGTCCAGAAATCTGGACGGCGTCCAGTTGTGCTGAATTCCACTATCTCGTTTTTTCCAAATCTCCCTTCATTTGGATGGCGTCCCAATCATTTTGGACGGCTTCCAACATATCTGCAGCCTCGTTTTATCATTTTAGAGCGCTAATTTGACCATAAATTGTATCGGAATCAACTATGATGAAATCACAACTTATAGAACGGTCATAATTCACCAAAACTCTTTATAAACTACTTTTCGATACACTTTACATAACTTTATGTATTACTTGTAGAAACTGCCTTAACTATCCTTGATTCGAGAGTATTTCACACGATATTGCGAGATATATATATGATGTATTTGAGCAATATCAAAACACCCCACACTTAAACCTTGCTTGTCCTCAAGCAATTCATTCTTACAAAGTAGAAAACTGTCAAACACACTTACACAATATAGAGTACACACATCACACAAGTTACGCGAAACACATGAAACACACACGTTTATTTGAAACGCAAACTCATGCTATATGAAACAAACGCTTTAAGTATAACACACCTTTATTGTAATCACACTCACGCTATATACACAATGAGAACACACGCACACATTTTTGGGAGTTTAGAGCCAAGTATCCGAAAAATTTGATCCTACGAAAATCAGGACCTTATGAAAAACGTTTTATGTTTTTGAAAATATAATGCTAGTTTTTACACTAGGCACGTTTTCCGATTTTTTATCGGATTTTCTGAATTTTAGAAAATGAGTGCGGGTTTCCCGCTATTGGTCAAGCCAATCCCTCCCACAGTACCTAACATCGCTAGATGTTGGTAAGAAAATAATGCGTTTAGGAGGATACACATTATGTCCAGATATCATCGATAATCATGAGGTAATCATCTAATCCGTTAAGTCAACCATAAAGATTGAGGTTCATCAGGCTTAAAAGCTGATATCTTACCTTTCCGGAGGTTATCCACTGGGAATCTGATCAATCACTGACATTTTGTGTATCATGTGCGCTTCCCATTTGGCCAGCAAATCTCCCTCATTAAGATAAGCTTTGACTACCAGTTTCCCTATTTGACGTTGAGGCCTGGTAGATTTCCAGTCGATTTTAGCAATGACTTTTCAAGATTTTTCGTCACCCTACAACTGGTCTGGACTACAACTTCTGAAACAAGTCAGCAAGTGTGTCGTTCGGAAGACTTTACTTCCTTGAGGATGGAATGGATACATCCTATGGGTAATAATAAAGTGGTCGAACGCAACATTGTCCTTGTTAGGAGAAACAATGAGGATCGTCCTGTTTTAGTTTTTGATCTGGCGCGAAGTCCAGTTTTCGACCACGCTATGCAATCACCGCTCTCTCACGGTTTACACTCGTTTTGGTACAAATGACCTACAAGTTAGCTTTACTAAAGTAGTAGGATTTTCATTCAAATAATTGAATGATAGTACAACTTCAAAGACTATTAATAATTTAAAACATAACTCAACATTTCTTTTTCAAGTTTTAGAACACAATGTATGTAAAATGGTTTTTGGATAATTTTCGTTTCTAAGGCTACCTGAAAATTTTAAAATTTTGATCATAACGCCTTAATTTTTTTTTTTTTTTGTAAAACGAATTCCCGATAAATTTCTATCTGCCACCCCATACTTAAGATCATGCAAGGCCCTCATTGTATGAAATCAGAAAACGGATTAAATTTAGAGGGCAAAGTGATAGGGTGATTGTAGAAATTTTCAAATTTTTAACCTGTAAATCATGGAACATGTAGACGAATGCCGCTGAACTTACTGCTAGCATAAGAACATCGTCCATTCCTCGATTATCAACATACATACATCATAATATTAAGTGTTGCTGAACTTAATGCCAGTCTTTGAAATTCAACCACGCTGCACAAAATAACAAACCACACAAATAATAATAAAAATAACGGTGTTTTCCAACCACAACCATTATCAAACCACACAATTAGTTTAAAAATACAAACCAATATTGTTTTAATACACACCATAACAAATAAATAGATTGTTTGAAAATGTAACAAAAGGATCATAGGCTCTCAGGCCTTCAGTTATCATAAGACCAAAAGTAGTTTTCTGAGCCATCTCTGCTTCGGCGTCCCTGCGTGTATTCCTGCCCAACTTGGTTCCTGGCATCCTGCATCGCATCGTTAGTATTATAAATTGGGTAAGGTGGATGTGGGTTTTCAGGACCAGTGTAGTATTGGGGTGTCAGACGTGTTGTCCCATAGTACTGATCGGGGTTGGCATAATATAACTCGGTGTTATGGTTATTCCAATCAATACCATAACTGTTCCATCCCTGATTATGTACTTGAGCAATCTGGTGTTGCTCCATTCCTTGTTTACTCACCCTCATGTTGTTCATACTATTGACCAAATCATCCCAACCAGATTGAGACGGATACCAAGGACCTTGATTTTGAACATTTGTCTGAGCTTCCATTTCTGCTTCCTCTTCCTCTTGTTGTTCCTGTTGAACATTCGCTCCACTACCACTCGCGCCACCTGCCACAAAAGGTACCAAACGCCTATTTGCGTCGTACATCAAAATCTCGGCGTTAACATAAGGAACCTTTTTTAAGGGTTTCATTGCATGGTCACATTCTATCAGGCAATTAAGATCAATATTAAAGTGACGAGCAATCCGCGTAATGTAGTGGCCCCTTAGGAGCGGTTTGTCTCTTCGTGCATCCGTAGCGATACCCAGCAAATTGTTCCCAATTAACCCCGGTATATCATTGTGACAACCCCGTTTTATTTGATCCATTATCCATAGATCCAGAGATTTAACCTTTTCATGTCCTTCGACTCTTGCATTAAAGGTACATGCGATAAGTCTGTTTGATTTGAACGGGCTAGAAGCATTTGGCCCCTTAATCCTTCTCCAAAAGGATTGTTCATTAAAACCCACTCTCCCATGATACTCTGAGCTTATCAAATATTGCCTTAATTATGCGTCAGTAAGCTCGTGAAAAATACCCAAAACTCTACATAACCCAAAACTACTCAAACTTCTTTCATCACCCCCTAGTCGGAATCTAAAGAAAGCATCCGAGAGTGGATCGCGAACATTATTGAATCGGAAAGTTGAGTAAAATTCTTTACATAGCACGGGAAACACTTGATCGTGTAGACTGAAAATTTGTTCCCATGCGTAAGTCAATATGTTACTATATGGTATAGCTAACAAACGAGTGACATGGGCATGCATACCCGCCTCAATCAAAGGATCCCAGTCGAGATACCACGTAGCATTAATTGGCCTACGGGTAATTCGAGCAAAAGTTTCCCAGTAATCATCATTGTCCCGAAGATGTTCTAACCATACTATTGGATTATTTTGAGCGTCTTCTTCCTCGCCGGATGATGATGATGAATGTTGTTGAACCGGTGGTGGTGGTGGAAAGTTTCTTGATGTTCTACCTCTTTTCGGTTGTCCACCTCTGCTAGATTGTCCCTGCAAAACATAATAACACCAAACCAAAGAACATAGAAACCGTTGTGTTAATGTTAGCTAAAAACATAACCGAGTAGCAAGGGGAATTTGTCATTCCATTCAAAGTTCATAAGCATTGTGATTCATATAAGCAAGAGTGTATGTTTAGAATAATTGATCACAGTCAACCAAAGTCAACCTAAACTAGCAAATACACTCTCACAAAAATGTGATTCACAAAATTCACAATTAGGCATCAACTTAGGACTTAAGCATGTTGCGTTCATAGGTCATGACATTTATACTTGCATTCTAATGATATTCATTACAATCATAGCACTAGTTATCACAATTTGGTTCAAAATGACCATTATAACGCCACTACATTATAGCATTCCATACCATCAATCCACTTCAATAGGCTTAAACAAATGAAAATCAAGCATACATCTTTCATAAGATCATTACAATTCAAAGCATGCTAAAAATTCAAGAACATTCAATTTATGACCCGGCCAAATTAACATCTACATCATCAATAACAATTAAACACTTCACAAGCTTCATAAACAACACAAACAAACTCAATATCTTGAATTAATTACCCTAATTTCGGATTTCATCACTACAAACCCTAGAATCATGAACATACCCATCCAACATATAATTATTGCAAAATCAAGACATAATGGGTAATTAAACAACTAAAGCATGTTAATCTAAACAAGAATCAAGCAAATCAAACACCCACACGTATCTTTCATCAAATTATACATATAGACATACAAATTAAGTATTTAAGAAAGAAAAGTATGAAAAGAGATTAACAATACTATAGAAAACATGATTCAAGCTTGGATTTGAAGGAAGAATGCACGAATTTGAAGTAAGAAATTAGGGTTTTTGAGAGTTGGTTCGTTTGTGGGATAAGGAATAAGAGAGAAGTGTGTTTTGTGGTTGAAAATGGGGTTAGAATGGTATAAACGCGTTTTTTTTCTAGGTCAGACATCTGGACGGCGTCTAAAATTCTGGACAGCGTTCAGTAATGAAGAGCTGGATGGCGTCCAGAATTTTGGACGACGTCCAATAATGAAAAGCTGGACGGCGTCCTAAAATTTGGACGGCGTCCAGTTACACTAAAACCTACTGACTTCTTTTTGAGAAAATTCTTTGAAATTGGACGGCGTCCAAGGGTTTTTGGACGGCGTCCCATTGGTCTGGTGGCTCAAAATCTTCATAAAACTCATAAAAATTCCCATTTTCAACACACAAAAGCTCATATCATCATCATAGATCATTTTGTACATTAAAAACAATCAAACCAATCTTAAAACACTCAATTCACACTATTTACACGCGTGAACTTTCTTTAACGAGTCGTTCAACCAACTCGTCCCCATTTTGATTTAGGCTTTGTTCTCGAAGTTGAGGCTAATCTCGTCTTCGATTTCCAGGGGACCATCGACATAGTGTTTGACCCGGTGGCCATTCACTTTAAAAATATCGCCCTTCTAGTTCACCACTTCAATTGTACCATAAGGGTACACTTTTCTAATAACAAATGGTCCCGACCATCGGGACTTGAGTTTTCCTGGCGATAACTTGAAACGGGCATTATAAACAATGACACGATCTCCTTCCATGAATTCTTTTGGACTTTTCAATCACTTGTCGTGCCATTGTTTGGTCTTTTCCTTGTAAATTAGAGAGTTGTCATAGGCTTCAAGCCTCAACTCATCTAATTCATTCAACTAGGTCAAACGTAACTGACCCGGTTCCTTGTAATCCAAATTGCATGCTCTTAGCGCCCAATGCGCTTTGTGTTCAATCTCCAAAGGGAGATGGCATGCTTTTCCGTATACCATTCGGAAAGGAGTGGTTCCAATAGGTGTTTTGTAGGCCGTGCGAAAGGCCAATAATGCATCGTTTAACTTAACAGACCACTCTTTTAGATTTGCACCAACGGTCTTTTCAAGTATGCGTTTTAGAGATTGATTGGTATTCTCTACATGCCCACTTGTTTGAGGATGATAAGATGTTGAAATTTTATGGATCACTCCATATCTTTTCAACACATTTTCTAATTGTTTATTGCAAAAGTGGGTGCCCCGGTCACTGATAAGGGCTTTAGGCGTGCCAAACCTTGAGAAAAGTTCCATTAAAAAGGTTACTACAACTCGGCCATCATTTGTGGGGAGAGGTTTTGCCTCCGCCCATTTGGAAACATAATCAATGGCTACGAGTATGTAGAGATAAGAATGAGATTTTGGAAAGGGCCCCATAAAGTCAATTCCCCAAATATCGAACACCTCGCATACTTGGATGCTTTGTTGAGGCATTTCATCCCGTTTAGTGATTTGACCGGCCCGTTGGCACGCATCACAAGCCTTACAAACGGCGTAGGCATATTCAAATATTGTAGGCTAATAAAAACCGCCCTCGTAAACTTTCCTCCCCGTAATTTGGGGACCAAAGTGCCCACCCGTTGGACCACGGTGACAATCAAGAAAAATTTGAGTGCATTCCTTTCCCGAAATGCACCTCTGAATCATACCATCTGCGCAATGCCTAAAAAGATAAGGGTCTTCCCAGAAGTAGTATTTTAGGTCACTAAAGAATTTCTTTCTTTTCTGATGTGACCAACCGGTTTCTAAATACCCTCCAACAAGATAGTTGGCTATGTCAACAAACCAAGGATCAACAATTTTCTCAATTTTCATGAGATTTTCGTCCGAAAAGTTATCTTGGATAACAGTCTCATGGAGAACCTCAAGATTCGGGTTCTCAAGGCGAGAAATGTGATCGGCAGCTAGGTTTTCGGCCCCCTTTTTATCTTTAATATCAATGTCGAATTCTTGCAAAAGCAAGACCCAACGTATTAACCAGGGTTTAGCATCTTGCTTAGCAAGCAAGTACTTTAATGCTGAATGGTGTGTATAGACAACCGTCTTTGCTAGTACCAAATAGGATCAGAATTTATCAAACGAAAATACAATTGCCAGGAGTTCCTTCTCGGTGGTAGTGTAATTAAGTTGGGCTCCTTGCAATGTCTTACTAGCATAATAAATGGGCTGAAAATGTTTTTCAATTCTTTGCCCCAAGACGGCACCAATAGCAAAATCACTAGCATCACACATAAGTTCGAATGGAATTGACCAATTCGGCGATATGAGAATGGGTGATTGCGTGAGTTTTGCTTTAAGGAGGTTAAAGGTGGTAAGACACTCGTCCGTGACGACAAATGGAGCATCTTTCTCAAGAAGTTTGTTCATCGGGGTCGTAATTTTAGAAAAATCTTTAATGAACCGACGGTAAAAACAGGCTTGCCCCAGAAAACTTCTTACACCTTTCACATTTGACGATGGTGGTAATTTGACTATGACTTCCACTTTAGCTCTATCCACCTCCAATCCCGCATAAGAAATTTTATGACCTAATACAATGCCCTCTCTTACCATAAAATGGCATTTTTCCCAGTTAAGTACAAGATTAGATTCTTCACACCTAATCAACATACGCTCAAGATTATGAAGACATGAGTCAAAAGAATCACCGAAGACTGAAAAGTCATCCATGAATACTTCCATAAAGTCTTCAATCACATCATGTAAAATAGCTACCATACACCTTTGAAAGGTAGCAGGAGCATTGCATAAGCCAAAGGGCATACGTCAATAGGAGAAAGTACCATAAGGGCATGTAAAGGTGGTTTTCTCTTGGTCCTCAGGTGCTATAGGGATTTGAAAATATCTTGAGAAACCGTCAAGAAAACAATAAAAGTTCTTTCCTGCTAACCTTTCCAACATTTGATCAATATAAGGAAGGGGAAAGTGATCTTTTCGGGTAGCATCATTTAATTTTATATAATCAATACATACCCTCCAACCCGTGATAGTCCTAGTGGAAATTAATTGATCATTTTCATTGGTGATAACGGTCATGCCACCCTTTTTGGGTACACATTGGATCGGACTCACCCAAGGACTATCCAAAAATGGGTAAATAAGACCCCCATCTAGGAGTTTGACAATCTCCTTTTTAACGACCTCTTGCATATTAGGGTTCAGTCGCCTTTGTCTTTGTACACATGGCTTATAGTTATCTTCCATTAATATATTATGTGTACAATAAGAGGGACTTATACCCTTGATGTCATGAATTTTCCATGCTAGAGCCGGTTTATGGGCTTTTAACATGGAAACAAGTTTAGACTTCTCACTTACAGAGAGTTCGGATGAAATGATAACCGGGAGAGTAGAATCCTCTTGAAGGTAAGCATATTCCAAGTGACTTGGAAGTGGCTTGAGTTCCAAAACGGGAGGTTCTTCAATCGATGTTTTACATCGGTACTCATTTTTTAAATCCAACTTTCTGTATTCTTCATCATTTGGCTCATAACCGTTAGCCATCAAGGTGGTCAACATCTCCACTTCTTCCACCATGTTTTCTTCATCACCTTTCACCAAAATACATTCTCCCGAACCTTGCAATTCTGGAAATTCCTGCAACAACTCCGAATATGTGTCTATGGTTTGCACATAATAACATTTATCATCAGTAGACTCGGGGTATTGCATGGCATGGTCAACGGAAAAAGTTACCTTGACATCCTCAATACTAGGGGTCAATTTTTGCCCATAAACATCTATCATAGCCCTAGCGGTATTGAGGAAAGGTCAACCCAATATAAGAGGCACACGTGTGTCCTCTTCCATGTCCAAAATTACAAAATCGGCTGGAAATACTAGGGTACCCACTTTTACTAACATATTCTCTAAAATTCCACGAGGGAATTTAACAGAGCGGTCTGCTAGTTAAATTTCCATTCGGGTTGGTTTTAGTACCCCGGGGTCTAGCTTAACATATAATGAATAAGGCATTAAATTTATGCTAGCCCCTAAATCCACTAATGCTTTAATGCATTCCAAATCTCCTAGGAGACATAGTATGGTAAAACTCCCAGGATCTGCTAACTTCTTTGGTATTTTGTTCATCAAGATTGCGAAACAATTAGCATTCATGGTGACTGATGAAAGTTCCTCCATTTTCTTTCGATTAGTAAGTAAGTCTTTTAAGAACTTAGCATACTTGGTCATACCTGAGATTACATCAATGAAAGGCATTTTTATGTTAATTTGTTTAAACATATCTAGAAATTTTGACCTTTCGGCTTCTAGCCTTTCTTGTTGTTGCTTTCGTGGGTATGGGAGCGATGGTTGATATGGCTTCACTACGGGTTTCTCCCGTTCTTCCTTTTCAACCACTTGTTCCGGCTCCTTAACCGGTTCATCATTTTTTTTCAATGGAACACTGAAATCAGAAATTTCGGGCATTTTTGGAGCTTCGTATGCTAGACCAGTTCGTGTGGTGATAACATTGGCGTGCTCATTTCGGGGGTGCTTATTGGTATCGTCCAGTAAACTCCCTGGTTTTCTTTCACTCGGTAAACTAGCTAAACCACTCATTTGCTTTTCCAAAATCTGAATTGAGGCTTGTTGGTTTCTAAACTGGTGTTCGTTTTTCTCGTTTGTTTGGTTTATGTTTGTGACAAGCTAAGTTTGTGATGCAATCAACTTTTCCAACATACTCTCCAAATTTGACTTTTTATCTTCCTGTTGGGGTTTTTGATAAAAACCCGGAGTTTGTTGTTGGAACCTACTGCTTGACCCTTGTTGGTAATTGGAATTTTGACCTTGAGGGTTGTAGGGGTTGTTGAAGTTTCGGTTGAATTGGGATCTTCCTTGAAATTGATTATTATTTCTTTGGCTTATGAAAGCCACTTCTTCTTTTTGAGCCATTGTTAAACCGGCATCACAATCTTTTCCTAAATGGAGGCCACCACAGTATTCACAACCTAATTTCATACTATGAATTTCCTTGGTGATTTTGTCCATGTTTCGAGCAACACCGTCTATTTTCACACTTTGGGAACTAAGGTCATCATAAGCACCGGCGCTTTGGACTTGAGCATTACGAGTAATTGGTCGTTCTTGATGCCACTCACGAGAATAATCAGCTAGCTTTTTGATTATCTCATAAGCCTCTTGCTCAGTTTTGTCCATGAGTGAACCTCCGGCCGCTTGATCAATGGAAATTCGGGTTGCAACATCACAACCCTTGTAAAAGATTTGGACCTTTTGGAAGGTATCCAAACCATGGTTTGGACAACCTCTTAGCATTTAGGAAAATTGATTCCATGCTTCGTACAAGGTTTCCATCAGCTTTTGACAAAATTGGGTAATTTCTTGTTGGAGTCTCGCGGACTTAGAAGCTGGAAAATATTTCTTAAGAAATTTTTCCAACATACCATCCCAAGTTTCTATCGTAGCCTCGGCCAATGAATCTAACCAACTTCGTGCTTCCCCGTGGAGTGTCCATGGGAAAAGTCTTAAAAACATGGCCTGTTCAGTGTCTGGTTTAAGTTTGAAAAGAAGACATATCTCTTGAAAAAGACGAATATGTTCGTTTGCATCTTCATTCGGACCACCACCAAATTGACACCTGTTGTTAATCATTTGGAGAATAGGTCCTTTTATTTCAAATTTTTCCTCACCTGTTGGCGGAGTAATGGCACTACCTTGTCCGGTTCGAGTTGCTTTCATCTTGGCCGCCATTGATTTTCTTGGTACCACCTGCCTTGCCTCTCCTTCCATTATAAAATTTAGAGGTTGAACGGTTTCACCAAATTCAGAGTATCTTGGCTTGGTTGTATTTGATTCTGAATCAAAATTTTCTTTCTTTGATGAAGATTTAAAGAGTTCAAGTACTTCTTTTGGGATCCTACCAAGCTTTCTATCAGGTTCTGTAAGTGGTGTAAGTAATGGAGAATCTGAACTTCGGGTATGTGGCATATGCAACCTAAAATCTGTCAATCACACAACTAACAAAACTATTAAATGCACCGATTCTATAAGTCTAAAAATCAAAGACTATTAATAATTTACAATAATTAAGAAACTACTTAATCACAAATTAGTTAACAATTCTATTTTGACACAAAACTGTCCCCGGCAGCGGCGCCAAAAACTTGATGTGCAAAACGTGGTATATGAATTGTTATATGAAATAGTATGGAAAAATAACGATTAAAGATTGTTACACACTAACGGGCAGTGTACCCGATCGTGTAGTAGTATAAATAATGGTTTAGTTTCGTGTATCGTTCCAAGGACAATTGTATTAGTCAAACTAGAATTAGAAACTATATTATGATTAACTAAGTAAATCAAACTTAAAGGTACAAGATATTATGTTTTTGTGGCTATTTAACGATTTAGCCAAATCAGAGAAGATTAAAAGTAAAAACAATATTTTTGGTCTTTTAAGTTTATGTAATGAAAACAAGTGCAAAGAAAACAAATAAGATAGCTTGATTAAGATCAAAGATACGAAATGTTCATCTAGATATTTTACCCTCGGTATTGAATGTAAGTTATATTGTTAAGACCCGATTGAATGAATATGTGTGTAAGTTACCTAATAGATTTACCAAGAGATCTCTTTAGTAAATGTAAGACCCGAATATTTATCTTGTATACTTGTGTATTATGGTGTTCAAGGGTGTGGGTTTTATTGTATATAAATTAAAATGCAAAAGAAACTGTTTCAGTAGAATCGCGCGCCGCGCGGGTTTGGGGCGCGCCGCGCCATTTGGCGCTGACAGAATCCTTTGTTTTAATTGGTTTAAATGAAGGGTATTTGGGTAATTTCACTTGGGGCCGGATTTGTGAACCATATTAGCTGGTTTGGATCAGTTTTGGATCATTTTCACATCCATTCATCACTCCCAACTATCTAGAGAGAGAGAGAGATGCTAGAGAGAGATTTGAGGTTTTGGAGAAGAAGGAGGCCGTTTGGATCAAAAGCTTCGGTTCTAAAGTTGTTCATCTCGTTCTTGGCTACGCGGCGATAGTATTGGTAAGCTCAAACTCCGAATTTCATCTATTTGATTTGATATTCAAGTTAGGGTTTGAGTTAATTGTTGGTGGATTTTGGGTTGGTGAACTAATTGGCCATGTTTAGGACTTGAAATTGAGTTTAATCACTTAAGTTAGTGATTATGGAAGTATTGAAACCCATTTAAGGTAATTTGGTTGACTAATTGTGACTTTGGGTCAAATTAGGGTTTGGTGGTGATTATGACCCATTTGGCGATTTAATGAGATTTATAAACTTGAAATGGATTAAGTTGAAGTATAAAACCAAGTTAAATGTGTTTTGGTGTCAAAACTTGTAAATGGTGAGATTTTGACCTTATGGGTCAAAATTAGGGTTTAAGTGTCAAAATGGGTATGACACGTGTTTAACACTTGAGTTCGGGTTTATTTGGCATATTAGGACCATTCTCACTTGTGTGAGTGATTATTGGTTAGTTTGGGCGCGGTTTGTACTTGGTAGTGCATTTGGGTCAAATTTGCACTAAGTGTCGAATTGGGTTGATTTGTGAATCCACTCTAAGTGTATTGTTGTAATTGTGATAATGGAATAGGTATTTTCCATTGGCGAGTTGCGGTTTACTTGGAAGCTTTCTTCAAGACTTCAAGGTGAGTGATAATATCCTATGTGCATATGTATGTGTAGGATGGGTGCGGGTCGGGTGAAGTGATTCTCGGCTATAGAGCTCACTTCACATATAGATGGATTTGATGGACTTTTGTATGAGTCCAATTGGCACGGTTGTGCTTTTTGGTTGACCATCTTTGGCGAAGTACGCGTTCGCGTGTACATTATCACACGTGGTTGTGATGTGGTTGATATAACCCCAATGGCGAAGGGTATAATATTGAGAAGTGAATCGCGTGTGTATTCGGATTCACGATGACGCGTGTGGTTTCGGTCATCTTATTGTATTGTGGAAATGAATCTCGTGTAGTTCGGATTCATGGTGACTCGTGTAGTTCGGTCATCTTACTGAGGTAGTAATCTCGTGTGGTTTCGGATTACTAAGGCTCGTGTAGTTCGGCCAACCTCGATGTTGTGAAGATAGTAATCTCGTGTGGTTTCGGATTACTAAGGCTCGTGTAGTTCGGCCAATCTTCATTGTGGTATTTGGTTCTCGGTATTGGGTTAAGGTGTTAACCTTGTTCGTTTATATTGTTATATATTAATGTATTGTTGTGTTGTAGCTAACCCTCTGGGTGTAGCTATTTGGCGTTGTTCACATCGTCGTTGGTGAACTTATATTGTCGTTGTATCATTAGCTCGTTGCTTAGAGATCGTACGGTATGCTTAGTGTAGTGCCTTATATATGGATGCCTCGGTATGCGGTATTTGTTATTTTTTGGCGTGTCCATTTTAAACATATATATGTATATAGTATATTATCATTCACTAAGCGTTAGCTTACCCTCTCGTTGTTGACTCTTTTATAGATTGCATGCGGATGGTGGCTCGGGTAAGCGCGAGGATTAGAGGACTTGCATAGTTTGCGTAGAAGGCTTGCTTTTGGATTTATTAGGATTGGGTAGCGTATCCCCAATCGCCATGCTCGGCTTTGTTTTGTATTAATAGTCTTATGGTCGAAAATTGTATTTGGTACTTAAGGGGTAATTTGGGTCAATGTGGGCCCCGCTTCGTAAACATAATTTTATTAATAGAACGTGCTAGTTTTTATATATAGAACATGGGGTAAAAAGCGTTACGCCTAAATATGTCGGGAACTAGTCAAACATTTTCGCATTTAAGAACTTTTTGGACAGTCCACTTTGGCGCGCCGCGCGGCCTATATGGCGCGCCGCGCCACATGCTGTTCAGGAATTTTTTTTTTATTTTGCTTTTTTTCACGTGGTTTTGTCGTTGGATGGTTTGGGTTGTTACAAGTGGTATCAGAGCATGGTCTAAGGGATTTAGGTGACTTGAGATAGGTGCCTAGACTTAGACTTGTGTGTGCTTAAATTGTTGCGGGACTTGTAGGATTACGGTTCGGAATGGGTTTGGTTAGTGCCTTGACTATAGGTTGACTAACGTTTATATTAGTAATGCGGATATTATTAATATGTTGTTGAGTTGTGATAATAATTCTCGCGTGTGTTTGTACCGCGTAGAATTTTGGTTGAGTTTGTGTATATCATCGAGCGAGACGGTCATTGTACTAACGAGTCGATGCGGCATGTGTGCGTAATAAGAACTTGCAAACCTTATTACGGGTGCAAATCGTGTCTAACAAGTGATGTACGATGAGTGTTTAGCAAGATGGGGCTGTGTCGTGCGTACGGTTTTACACGTTCGTGGACTAATCGTTTTGCATTCTTTAGAATGACGACGCGAAACGAGACCGAGGCGAATGACGTGGAGTTTAACACTAGGGTTGCGGCCGTCGTTGCGGAGCAAATAGGTACGTTAGAAGAAAGAATGCAAAGGAGGTATTCCGAACTTCAAAGTAGTGGTGAAATGGAGCGTTATCTTAAGAGCTTCATGAGGACTAAACCCCTGATGTATGACGGAAAGCCGGATCCTTTGGTAAGCACAACTTGGATTTCAGACGTCGAAGGGTGTTTCCGTACTATTGATTGCCCTCCCGAGAGAAAGATGAGACTCGCTACGAGTTTGTTGCGGGGTAGGGCAAGGGATTGGTTGGATGGTAAGATTGATCTTGTCGGTGGCGAGACGTTTATGGCTTTATCGTGGGACGACTTTAAGGAGGAATTCTTCGAGGAGTTCCGGACTTCGGCCGATGTGTGGGAATTGCGTAATGAGTTGCGAAATTTGCGACAAGGATCTATGGATTTGAGTACTCTCAAGACGACCTTTATGGCGAAGGCTCGTTTTTGTCCAGAGTATTTAGGGAATGATCGTTTGTTGATGGGAGATTTCTATCGGACCTTGAATGATGACTTGAAAAGTAAAATTAGCCGGGGTCAAGCGAAATCGTTTTCGGAATTATTCAACTTGGCTAGAGGTTTCGAGTCGTATTCACGATTGAAAAAGGGTGAACCTTCAAGTGAGCGAAGGGTCGTTTCTTATGGTGCTCCGAGTAAGAGGGCTAAGGGTCCGAGTGTGAGCACGGGTGGTACGCGAGCGGGTATGTCGGATTCTAGTGCGGCTAGATGTTACAATTGTGGCTTGAGGGGTCACAAGTCTTGGGAATGTTCGGTACCAAAGGGTGAAGGTATGGTGTGCTTCAATTGCCAAAAAGAAGGACATCGTAAGTTGGAATGTCCCAAGTTAGCGGGGACGGGGGCGGCAAGGAGACGTTAAGGTACGTTTCATTTTAATAAATATGTCTTTTGATTATTTATTAAATGCCGTTTGAGTTTGAGTTGTATGCCTTTGTTGTGCATGTTATGCTATGGGTGACGTTCCTAATGGAAGTACCCTATGTTGATGTTTGATTGACGGGCGAAGGGCGTAAGACTTGGTGCAACCAAGCATTCCTTAGTATTTGAGAAACGTTTCTACCAAGCCACGGAAATGGTTTTGGTGTTTGGTTGTTAAGCGCGTGTTCGCTTTTATGTTGAAGTGACGAATCATGAGGTTCGTCGGTTGGTTGGAACCCTTGAGATCGAGTGTTTTAAATCTCGATGTGTGTTGTGAAATGTCCCGTTCTTATTGATTAAAAACGTTCCATATTAATTGATTTCGTTGCGAGGTTTTGACATCTATATGAGACGTTTTTCAAAGACTGCATTCATTTTTAAAACAAACCATAACCTTTATTTCATAAATAAAGGTTTATAAAGCTTTACGTAGATTATCAAATAATGATAATCTAAAATATCCTGTTTACACACGACCATTTCATAATGGTTTACAATACAAATATGTTACATCGAAATCAGTTTCTTGAATGCAGTTTTTACACAATATCATACAAACATGGACTCCAAATCTTGTCCTTATTTTATTATGCAACAGCGGAAGCTCTTAGTATTCACCTGAGAATAAACATGCTTTAAACGTCAACAAAAATGTTGGTGAGTTATAGGTTTAACCTATATATATCAAATCGTAACAATAGACCACAAGATTTCATATTTCAATACACATCCCATACATAGAGATAAAAATCATTCATATGGTGAACACCTGGTAACCGACATTAACAAGATGCATATATAAGAATATCCCCATCATTCCGGGACACCCTTCGGATATGATATAAATTTCGAAGTACTAAAGCATCCGGTACTTTGGATGGGGTTTGTTAAGCCCAATAGATCTATCTTTAGGATTCGCGTCAATTAGGGTGTCTGTTCCCTAATTCTTAGATTACTAGACTTAATAAAAAGGGGCATATTCGATTTCGATAATTCAACCATAGAATGTAGTTTCACGTACTTGTGTCTATTTTGTAAATCATTTATAAAACCTGCATGTATTCTCATCCCAAAAATATTAGATTTTAAAAGTGGGACTATAACTCACTTTCACAGATTTTTACTTCGTCGGGAAGTAAGACTTGGCCACTGGTTGATTCACGAACCTATAACAATATATACATATATATCAAAGTATGTTCAAAATATATTTACAACACTTTTAATATATTTTGATGTTTTAAGTTTATTAAGTCAGCTGTCCTCGTTAGTAACCTACAACTAGTTTTCCACAGTTAGATGTACAGAAATAAATCGATAAATATTATCTTGAATCAATCCACGACCCAGTGTATACGTATCTCAGTATTGATCACAACTCAAACTATATATATTTTGGAATCAACCTCAACCCTGTATAGCTAACTCCAACATTCACATATAAAGTGTCTATGGTTGTTCCGAAATATATATAGATGTGTCGACATGATAGGTCGAAACATTGTATACGTGTCTATGGTATCTCAATATTACATAATATACAATACAAGTTGATTAAGTTATGGTTGGAATAGATTTGTTACCAATTTTCACGTAGCTAAAATGAGAAAAATTATCCAATCTTGTTTTACCCATAACTTCTTCATTTTAAATCCGTTTTGAGTGAATCAAATTGCTATGGTTTCATATTGAACTCTATTTTATGAATCTAAACAGAAAAAGTATAGGTTTATTGTCGGAAAAATAAGTTACAAGTCATTTTTGTAAAGGTAGTCATTTCAGTCGAAAGAACGACGTCTAGATGACCATTTTAGAAAACATACTTCCACTCTGAGTTTAACCATAATTTTTGGATATAGTTTCATGTTCATAATAACAATAATTTTCTCAGAATAACAACTTTTAAATCAAAGTTTATCATAGTTTTTAATTAACTAACCCAAAACAGCCCGCGGTGTTACTACGACGGCGTAAATCCGGTTTTACGGTGTTTTTCGTGTTTCCAGGTTTTAAATCATTAAGTTAGCATATCATATAGATATAGAACATGTGTTTAGTTGATTTTAAAAGTCAAGTTAGAAGGATTAACTTTTATTTGCGAACAAGTTTAGAATTAACTAAACTATGTTCTAGTGATTACAAGTTTAAACCTTCGAATAAGATAGCTTTATATGTATGAATCGAATGATGTTATGAACATCATTACTACCTTAAGTTCCTTGGATAAACCTACTGGAAAAGAGAAAAATGGATCTAGCTTCAATGGATCCTTGGATGGCTTGAAGTTCTTGAAGCAGAATCATGACACGAAAACAAGTTCAAGTAAGATCATCACTTGAAATAAGATTGTTATAGTTATAGAAATTGAACCAAAGTTTGAATATGATTATTACCTTGTATTAGAATGATAACCTACTATAAGAAACAAAGATTTCTTGAGGTTGGATGATCACCTTACAAGATTGGAAGTGAGCTAGCAAACTTGAAAGTATTCTTGATTTTATGTAACTAGAACTTGTAGAATATATGAAGAACACTTAGAACTTGAAGATAGAACTTGAGAGAGATCAATTAGATGAAGAAAATTGAAGAATGAAAGTTTTTGTAGGTGTTTTTGGTCGTTGGTGTATGGATTAGATATAAAGGATATGTAATTTTGTTTTTATGTAAATAAGTCATGAATGATTACTCATATTTTTGTAATTTTATGAGATATTTCATGCTAGTTGCCAAATGATGGTTCCCACATGTGTTAGGTGACTCACATGGGCTGCTAAGAGCTGATCATTGGAGTGTATATACCAATAGTACATACATCTAAAAGTTGTGTATTGTACAAGTACGAATACGGGTGCATACGAGTAGAATTGTTGATGAAACTGAATGAGGATGTAATTGTAAGCATTTTTGTTAAGTAGAAGTATTTTGATAAGTGTCTTGAAGTCTTTCAAAAGTGTATGAATACATATTAAAACACTATATGTATATACATTTTAACTGAGTCGTTAAGTCATCGTTAGTCGTTACATGTAAATGTTGTTTTGAAACTTTTAGGTTAACGATCTTGTTAAATGTTGTTAACCCAATGTTTATAATATCAAAAGAGATTTTAAATTATTATATTATCATGATATTATGATGTACAAATATCTCTTAATATGATATATATACATTAAATGTCGTTACAACGATAATCGTTACATATATGTCTCGTTTCAAAATCATTAAGTTAGTAGTCTTGTTTTTACATATGTAGTTCATTGTTAATATAATTAATGATATGTTTACTTATCATAATATCATGTTAACTATATATATAACCATATATATGTCATCATATAGTTTTTACAAGTTTTAACGTTCGTGAATCACCGGTCAACTTGGGTGGTCAATTGTCTATATGAAACCTATTTCAATTAATCAAGTCTTAACAAGTTTGATTGCTTAACATGTTGGAAACATTTAATCATGTAAATATCAATCTCAATTAATATATATAAACATGGAAAATTTCGGGTCACTACAGTACCTACCCGTTAAATAAATTTCGTCCCGAAATTTTAAGCTGTTGAAGGTGTTGACGAATCTTCTGGAAATAGATGCGGGTATTTCTTCTTCATCTGATCTTCACGCTCCCAGGTGAACTCGGGTCCTCTACGAGCATTCCATCGAACCTTAACAATTGGTATCTTGTTTTGCTTAAGTCTTTTAACCTCACGATCCATTATTTCGACGGGTTCTTCGATGAATTGAAGTTTTTCGTTGATTTGGATTTCATCTAACGGAATAGTGAGATCTTCTTTAGCAAAACATTTCTTCAAATTCGAGACGTGGAAAGTGTTATGTACAGCCGCGAGTTGTTGAGGTAACTCAAGTCGGTAAGCTACTGGTCCGACACGATCAATAATCTTGAATGGTCCAATATACCTTGGATTTAATTTCCCTCGTTTACCAAATCGAACAACGCCTTTCCAAGGTGCAACTTTAAGCATGACCATCTCTCCAATTTCAAATTCTATATCTTTTCTTTTAATGTCAGCGTAGCTCTTTTGTCGACTTTGGGCGGTTTTCAACCGTTGTTGAATTTGGATGATCTTCTCGGTAGTTTCTTGTATAATCTCCGGACTCGTAATCTGTCTATCCCCCACTTCACTCCAACAAATCGGAGACCTGCACTTTCTACCATAAAGTGCTTCAAACGGCGCCATCTCAATGCTTGAATGGCAGCTGTTGTTGTAGGAAAATTCTGCTAACGGTAGATGTCGATCCCAACTGTTTCCGAAATCAATAACACATGCTCGTAGCATGTCTTCAAACGTTTGTATCGTCCTTTCGCTCTGTCCATCAGTTTGTGGATGATAGGCAGTACTCATGTCTAGACGAGTCCCTAATGCTTGCTGTAATGTCTGCCAGAATCTTGAAATAAATCTGCCATCCCTATCAGAGATAATAGAGATTGGTATTCCATGTCTGGAGATGACTTCCTTCAAATACAGTCGTGCTAACTTCTCCATCTTGTCATCTCCTCTTATTGGCAGGAAGTGTGCTGATTTGGTGAGACGATCAACTATTACCCAAATAGTATCAAAACCACTTGCAGTCCTTGGCAATTTAGTGATGAAATCCATGGTAATGTTTTCCCATTTCCATTCCGGGATTTCGGGTTGTTGAAGTAGACCTGATGGTTTCTGATGCTCAGCTTTGACCTTAGAACACGTCAAACATTCTCCTACGTATTTAGCAACATCGGCTTTCATACCCGGCCACCAAAAATGTTTCTTGAGATCCTTGTACATCTTCCCCGTTCCAGGATGTATTGAGTATCTGGTTTTATGAGCTTCTCTAAGTACCATTTCTCTCATATCTCCAAATTTTGGTACCCAAATCCTTTCAGCCCTATACCGGGTTCCGTCTTCCCGAATATTAAGATGCTTCTCCGATCCTTTGGGTATTTCATCCTTTAAATTTCCCTCTTTTAAAACTCCTTGTTGCGCCTCCTTTATTTGAGTAGTAAGGTTATTATGAATCATTATATTCATAGATTTTACTCGAATGGGTTCTCTGTCCTTCCTGCTCAAGGCATCGGCTACCACATTTGCCTTCCCCGGGTGGTAACGAATCTCAAAGTCGTAATCATTCAATAATTCAATCCACCTACGCTGCCTCATATTCAGTTGTTTCTGATTAAATATGTGTTGAAGACTTTTGTGGTCGGTATATATAATACTTTTGACCCCATATAAGTAGTGCCTCCAAGTCTTTAATGCAAAAACAACCGCGCCTAATTCCAAATCATGCGTCGTATAATTTTGTTCGTGAATCTTCAATTGTCTAGACGCATAAGCAATCACCTTCGTTCGTTGCATTAATACACAACCGAGACCTTGCTTTGATGCGTCACAATAAATCACAAAATCATCATTCCCTTCAGGCAATGACAATATAGGTGCCGTAGTTAGCTTTTTCTTCAATAACTGAAACGCTTTCTCTTGTTCATCATTCCATTCAAATTTCTTCCCTTTATGCGTTAATGCAGTCAAGGGTTTTGCTATTCTGGAAAAGTCTTGGATGAACCTTCTGTAGTAACCAGCTAGTCCTAAAAACTGGCGTATGTGTTTCGGAGTTTTCAGGGTTTCCCACTTTTCAACAGTTTCTATCTTTGCCGGATCCACCTTAATACCTTCTTTGTTCACTATGTGACCGAGGAATTGAACTTCTTCCAACCAAAATGCACACTTTGAAAACTTAGCGTACAATTCTTCCTTCCTCAATACTTCTAATACCTTTCTCAAATGTTCACCGTGTTCTTGGTCATTCTTTGAGTAAATAAGTATGTCATCAATGAAAACAATGACAAACTTGTCAAGGTATGGTCCACACACTCGGTTCATAAGGTCCATGAACACAGCTGGTGCATTAGTTAAACCAAACGGCATGACCATAAACTCGTAATGACCGTAACGTGTTCTGAAAGCAGTCTTTGGAATATCATCTTCTTTCACCCGCATTTGATGATACCCGGAACGTAAGTCAATCTTTGAATAAACAGACGAGCCTTGTAGTTGATCAAATAAGTCGTCGATTCTCGGTAGTGGGTAGCGGTTCTTGATGGTAAGTTTGTTCAACTCTCGGTAGTCGATACACAACCTGAATGTACCATCTTTCTTCTTGACAAACAAAACAGGAGCTCCCCACGGTGATGTGCTTGGTCGAATGAAACCACGCTCTAAAAGTTCTTGTAATTGGCTTTGCAGTTCTTTCATCTCGCTGGGTGCGAGTCTGTAAGGAGCACGAGCTATTGGTGCAGCTCCTTGTACAAGATCTATTTGAAATTCAACGGATCGATGTGGGGGTAATCCCGGTAATTCTTTCGGAAATACAACGGGAAATTCTTTTGCAATGGGAACATCATTGATGCTCTTTTCTTCAGTTTGTACTTTCTCGACGTGTGCTAGAACAGCATAGCAACCTTTTCTTATTAGTTTTTGTGCCTTCAAATTACTAATAATATGTAGCTTCGTGTTGCCCTTTTCTCCGTACACCATTAAGGGTTTTCCTTTTTCTCGTATAATGCGAATTGCATTTTTGTAACAAACGATCTCTGCTTTCACTTCTTTCAACCAGTCCATACCGATTATCACATCAAAACTCCCTAACTCTACTGGTATCAAATCAATCTTAAATGTTTCGCTAACCAGTTTAATTTCTCGATTTCGACATATATTATCTGCTGAAATTAATTTACCATTTGCTAATTCGAGTAAAAATTTACTATCCAAAGGCGTCAATGGACAACTTAATTTAGCACAAAAATCTCTACTCATATAGCTTCTATCCGCACCCGAATCAAATAAAACGTAAGCAGATTTATTGTCAATAAGAAACGTACCCGTAACAAGCTCCGGGTCTTCCTGTGCCTCTGCCGCATTAATATTGAAAACTCTTCCACGGCCTTGTCCATTCGTGTTCTCCTGGTTCGGGCAATTTCTAATAATGTGGCCCGGTTTTCCACATTTATAACAAACTACATTGGCATAACTTGCTCCGACGCTACTTGCTCCACCATTACTCGTTCCGACACCATTTGTTCCTTTCGTTCTATTAACCCCTGGTCCATAGACCTCACACTTCGCCGCACTATGACCATTTCTTTTACACTTGTTGCAAAATTTGGTGCAGAACCCCGAGTGATACTTTTCACACCTTTGGCATAGCTGCTTCTGATTGTTGTTGTTGTTGCGGTTATTATTGTTATTGGGATGATTGTTGTAGTTGCTGTTGTTGTTGTGGTTGTTGTTGGGCCGTTTGTTGTAGTTGCGATTGATGTTGCGATTGTTGGGATAATTGTTGCTATTATTGTTGTAATTGCTGTTGTTGTTGTATTGGTGATTCTTATCACCGTTTTCCTCCCACTTTCTTTTGACTTGCTTCACATTGGCCTCTTCAGCAGTCTGTTCTTTAATTCTTTCTTCAATCTGGTTCACTAGTTTGTGAGCCATTCTACATGCCTGTTGTATGGAGGCGGGCTCGTGTGAACTTATATCTTCTTGGATTCTTTCCGGTAATCCTTTCACAAATGCGTCGATCTTCTCTTCCTCATCTTCGAATGCTCCCGGACACAATAGGCACAATTCTGTGAATCGTCTTTTGTACGTGGTAATATCAAATCCTTGGGTTCGTAACCCTCTAAGTTCTGTCTTGAGCTTATTGACCTCGGTTCTGGGACGGTACTTCTCGTTCATCAAGTGCTTGAATGCTGACCACGGTAGTGCGTACGCATCATCTTGTCCCACTTGCTCTAGATAGGTATTCCACCACGTTAACGCAGAACCTGTGAAGGTATGCGTAGCGTACTTCACTTTGTCCTCTTCAGTACACTTACTTATGGCAAACACCGATTCGACCTTCTCGGTCCACCGTTTCAATCCGATCGGTCCTTCGGTTCCATCAAATTCCAAAGGTTTGCAGGCAGTGAATTCTTTGTAGGTGCATCCTACACGATTTCCTGTACTGCCAGATCCAAGGTTATTGTTGGTATGTAGCGCAGCCTGTACTGCGGCTATGTTTGAAGCTAGAAAATTACGGAATTCCTCTTCATTCATATTCACGGTGTGTCGAGTAGTCGGTGCCATTTCCTTCAAAATAGTCAAATGGAACAAGTTAATCATACAGAATATTAATAGTAGTTAATAGTATTTCGTAGCATAATATGAACTCATTTATAAAAGCTTTTTCTTCATATTAGCGTTTTATAAGTTTAAATTCGGGTAGTACCTACCCGTTAAGTTCATACTTAGTAGCTAATATACAATTCAACTACTACAATTCTATATGAAAAACTGATTGTAATAATATTTCGCGTTCAAACTTTTATACAATATTTTACAAACTTACAATACCGCTTATTTTACATAAAGCATGAAATATAACACACAATAACTTTGATACAAGATAGTTGTGAAGATAATTCTAACTAGTACACAAGTCGTTCAGCAAAGGCAATAAAGACACGTAATTCATACGTCCAGAAACAAGTCATGCATTCTGGTTTTACTAGGACTACTTCCCATCCTTGGTCTTGTGGAACATAACCGTTATGGCCGTTGATAAGACAGCGTGTTGCAACGTCATCAAAGGGACGAGGGTTACGTAATGACCAACAGTCTCGTAATAACCTAAAAACCTCATTTCTTACCCCAATTACCGACTCCGTCACTTGTGGGAACGTTTTGTTTAATAGTTGTAGCCCGATGTTTTTGTTCTCACTTTGGTGAGAAGCGAACATTACTAACCCGTAAGCATAACATGCTTCTTTATGTTGCATGTTAGCCGCTTTTTCTAAATCACGAAGTCCTATATTCGGATATACTGAGTCAAAATAATTTCTTAACCCGTTGCGTAAAATAGCATTTGGGTTCCCCGCAATATATGCGTCAAAGTAAACACATCGTAACTTATGGATTTCCCAATGTGATATTCCCCATCTTCCGAACGAAAGCCTTTTATAAACCAAGGAATTCTTGGAACGTTCTTCGAATGTCTTACAAACTGATCTCGCCTTAAATAGTTGTGCCGAGGAATTCTGACCGACTCTAGACAAGATTTCATCAATCATGTCTTCGGGTAGGTCTCTTAAAATATTGGGTTGTCTATCCATTTTGTGTTTTTATACTGTAAAATAGACAAGAGTTAGATTCATAAAAAAAATACTTATTAATACAAGCAATTTTTACATATATCATAAAGCATAAGCACACTATATTACATATATTACACCACACGAATATAACTATCTTATTCCGACTCGCTCGTTTCTTCTTGTTCAGTTTTGGTTCGTTTTGCCAAGTTTCTAGGGATATATGATGTTCCCCTAATACGAGCCGTCGTTATCCACATTGGTTTAGAAAAACCTGGTGGTTTAGAGGTTCCCGGGTCATTGTTACAACTTAAGGACTTCGGGGGTTGACGATACATATAAAGTTCATCGGGGTTGGAATTAGATTTCTCTATTTTTATGCCCTTTCCCTTATTATTTTCTTTTGCCTTTTTAAATTCAGTTGGGGTAATTTCTATAACATCATCGGAATTCTCGTCGGAATCCGATTCATCGGAGAATTGGTAATCCTCCCAATATTTTGCTTCCTTGGCGGAAACACCATTGACCATAATTAACCTTGGTCGGTTGGTTGAGGATTCTCTTTTACTTAACCGTTTTATTATTTCCCCCACCGGTTCTATTTCTTCTTCCGGTTCTGATTCTTCTTCCGGTTCCGATTCTTCTTCCGGTTCTGACTCTTCTTCCGGTTCCTCTTCGGGAACTTGTGAATCAGTCCACGAATCATTCCAATTTACATTTGACTCTTCATTATTATTAGGTGAGTCAATGGGACTTGTTCTAGAGGTAGACATCTATCACATAATATCAAACACGATAAGAGATTAATATATCACATAATGTTCATATGTTAAAAATATATAGTTTCCAACAAAAATGTTAAGCAATCATTTTTAAAGAAAACACGGTCGAAGTCCAGACTCACTAATGCATCCTAACAAACTCGATAAGACACACTAATGCAAATTTTCTGGTTCTCTAAGACCAACGCTCGGATACCAACTGAAATGTCCCGTTCTTATTGATTAAAAACGTTCCATATTAATTGATTTCGTTGCGAGGTTTTGACCTCTATATGAGACGTTTTTCAAAGACTGCATTCATTTTTAAAACAAACCATAACCTTTATTTCATAAATAAAGGTTTATAAAGCTTTACGTAGATTATCAAATAATGATAATCTAAAATATCCTGTTTACACACGACCATTTCATAATGGTTTACAATACAAATATGTTACATCGAAATCAGTTTCTTGAATGCAGTTTTTACACAATATCATACAAACATGGACTCCAAATCTTGTCCTTATTTTATTATGCAACAGCGGAAGCTCTTAGTATTCACCTGAGAATAAACATGCTTTAAACGTCAACAAAAATGTTGGTGAGTTATAGGTTTAACCTATATATATCAAATCGTAACAATAGACCACAAGATTTCATATTTCAATACACATCCCATACATAGAGATAAAAATCATTCATATGGTGAACACCTGGTAACCGACATTAACAAGATGCATATATAAGAATATCCCCATCATTCCGGGACACCCTTCGGATATGATATAAATTTCGAAGTACTAAAGCATCCGGTACTTTGGATGGGGTTTGTTAAGCCCAATAGATCTATCTTTAGGATTCGCGTCAATTAGGGTGTCTGTTCCCTAATTCTTAGATTACCAGACTTAATAAAAAGGGACATATTCGATTTTGATAATTCAACCATAGAATGTAGTTTCACGTACTTGTGTCTATTTTGTAAATCATTTATAAAACCTGCATGTATTCTCATCCCAAAAATATTAGATTTTAAAAGTGGGACTATAACTCACTTTCACAGATTTTTACTTCGTCGGGAAGTAAGACTTGGCCACTGGTTGATTCACGAACCTATAACAATATATACATATATATCAAAGTATGTTCAAAATATATTTACAACACTTTTAATATATTTTGATGTTTTAAGTTTATTAAGTCAGCTGTCCTCGTTAGTAACCTACAACTAGTTGTCCACAGTTAGATGTACAGAAATAAATCGATAAATATTATCTTGAATCAATCCACGACCCAGTGTATACGTATCTCAGTATTGATCACAACTCAAACTATATATATTTTGGAATCAACCTCAACCCTGTATAGCTAACTCCAACATTCACATATAGAGTGTCTATGGTTGTTCCGAAATATATATAGATGTGTCGACATGATAGGTCGAAACATTGTATACGTGTCTATGGTATCTCAAGATTACATAATATACAATACAAGTTGATTAAGTTATGGTTGGAATAGATTTGTTACCAATTTTCACGTAGCTAAAATGAGAAAAATTATCCAATCTTGTTTTACCCATAACTTCTTCATTTTAAATCCGTTTTGAGTGAATCAAATTGCTATGGTTTCATATTGAACTCTATTTTATGAATCTAAACAGAAAAAGTATAGGTTTATAGTCGGAAAAATAAGTTACAAGTCGTTTTTGTAAAGGTAGTCATTTCAGTCGAAAGAACGACGTCTAGATGACCATTTTAGAAAACATACTTCCACTTTGAGTTTAACCATAATTTTTGGATATAGTTTCATGTTCATAATAACAATAATTTTCTCAGAATAACAACTTTTAAATCAAAGTTTATCATAGTTTTTAATTAACTAACCCAAAACAGCCCGCGGTGTTACTACGACGGCGTAAATCCGGTTTTACGGTGTTTTTCGTGTTTCCAGGTTTTAAATCATTAAGTTAGCATATCATATAGATATAGAAAATGTATTTAGTTGATTTTAAAAGTCAAGTTAGAAGGATTAACTTTTATTTGCGAACAAGTTTAGAATTAACTAAACTATGTTCTAGTGATTACAAGTTTAAACCTTCGAATAAGATAGCTTTATATGTATGAATCGAATGATGTTATGAACATCATTACTACCTTAAGTTCCTTGGATAAACCTACTGGAAAAGAGAAAAATGGATCTAGCTTCAATGGATCCTTGGATGGCTTGAAGTTCTTGAAGCAGAATCATAACACGAAAACAAGTTCAAGTAAGATAATCACTTGAAATAAGATTGTTATAGTTATAGAAATTGAACCAAAGTTTGAATATGATTATTACCTTGTATTAGAATGATAACCTACTGTAAGAAACAAAGATTTCTTGAGGTTGGATGATCACCTTACAAGATTGGAAGTGAGCTAGCAAACTTGAAAGTATTCTTGATTTTATGTAACTAGAACTTGTAGAATATATGAAGAACACTTAGAACTTGAAGATAGAACTTGAGAGAGATCAATTAGATGAAGAAAATTGAAGAATGAAAGTGTTTGTAGGTGTTTTTGGTCGTTGGTGTATGGATTAGATATAAAGGATATGTAATTTTGTTTTCATGTAAATAAGTCATGAATGATTACTCATATTTTTGTAATTTTATGAGATATTTCATGCTAGTTGCCAAATGATGGTTCCCACATGTGTTAGGTGACTCACATGGGCTGCTAAGATCTGATCATTGGAGTGTATATACCAATAGTACATACATCTAAAAGCTGTGTATTGTACGAGTACGAATACGGGTGCATACGAGTAGAATTGTTGATGAAACTGAATGAGGATGTAATTGTAAGCATTTTTGTTAAGTAGAAGTATTTTGATAAGTGTCTTGAAGTTTTTCAAAAGTGTATGAATACATATTAAAACACTACATGTATATACATTTTAACTGAGTCGTTAAGTCATCGTTAGTCGTTACATGTAAATGTTGTTTTGAAACTTTTAGGTTAACGATCTTGTTAAATGTTGTTAACCCAATGTTTATAATATCAAAAGAGATTTTAAATTATTATATTATCATGATATTATGATGTACGAATATCTCTTAATATGATATATATACATTAAATGTCGTTACAACGATAATCGTTACATATATGTCTCGTTTCAAAATCATTAAGTTAGTAGTCTTGTTTTTACATATGTAGTTCATTGTTAATATAATTAATGATATGTTTACTTATCATAATATCATGTTAACTATATATATAACCATATATATGTCATCATATAGTTTTTACAAGTTTTAACGTTCGTGAATCACCGGTCAACTTGGGTGGTCAATTGTCTATATGAAACCTATTTCAAGTAATCAAGTCTTAACAAGTTTGATTGCTTAACATGTTGGAAACATTTAATCATGTAAATATCAATCTCAATTAATATATATAAACATGGAAAAGTTCGGGTCACTACATGTTGGTAATGGAGTCTTTATGACGCGACATTAGGTGCCTCTTTTATACCAACTAGCGTGGTGTTCGACTCCGATTGTGTTGCGGTACACTTTTTGTACAAAGTATTTAAGGGTTGGTTAAAATCCTTCGTGTGCTCAAGGTTGAAGCAAGATGTGGTAATGGGTCGTGTGAGCCCAATTGTTGGTAAAGTCTACCTGTGGTAGCATTGTGCGGTTGTACGAGTTGTGGATATGGAACGTGGTTCTAAGTGGGGGGAGTTACACTCCCGCACGAGGAAGTTTTAGTGTGAGATTTCGGATGATGCTATTGGTAAATCCGGAAAATGTTGTCGAGACCTGGTTGGGTCGATTTGTGGTAGAGTACAATTTCGGATAAATTGTACTTATGGTTTGGATTTGAATCATCACTGAGGTGGTAACGTGGTAAATCTCGTAGAGAGATAATGGACGTGTTTGGCGAGCAAGGTGAAATCCTCCGGTTAAGGGAGGTGTGTGTCGGGTTCTCTTGTGGAGAATTATTGTTTGGTACCTATGTTTGGTATAGGTGGTTCTTGCTCGATTATGGTATGGTTGTTTGATGAAGCATGATCTTTAGGGTCCGCTGACTTCATCATGGGAATACGTGATTGGTGGAGCATGACTTTCGGGGTTCGCTGACTTCATCATGAGCGTGGTGTTATATCAGTGAAGCATGATCTTCGGGTCCGCTGACTTCATCCGGTGTTGTGATCGGTGAAGCATGATCTTCGGGTCCGCTGACTTCATCCGGTGTTGTGATTGGTGGAGCATGACCTTCAGGGTCCGTTGACTTCATCAAGGGAGTAGTGTTATGTCGGTATGGTGTAACACTATCGGGAAATGCGAGTACCGGTGGGAAATGCGAGTACCATTCCTGTGTTGAGATTGTGGATCGCGTGTGTTTTCGGATTCACGATGACGCGTGTAGTTCGGTCATCTTATTGGAATGAATCTCGTGTAGTTCGGATTCATGGTGACTCGTGTAGTTCGGTCATCTTATTGAGGTAGTAATCTCATGTGGTTTCGGATTACTAAGGCTCGTGTAGTTCGGCCAACCTCGATGTTGTGGAAGTGAATCTCGTGTAGTTCGGATTCACAAATGACTCGTGTGGTTTCTGTCATTGTATTGAGGAGTGAGTCTCGTGTAGTTCGGATTCACAATTGACTCGTGTAGTTCGGTCATTCCTCCGGGATAGTGACTCTCGTGTAGTTCGGATTCACTATGGCACGTGTAGTTCGGCCATTCCCGATTGTTGTTGTGGTGAAGGTAGTGAGTCGCGTGTAGTTCGGATTCACTAGGGCGCGTGTGTTTTCGGCCAGCCTTCGTGTCGTTTGATCTATTGGTTGTTTGATACACCAATGGTAGGGTCGTAAGGACCATGTTGCGGGAACTATCGGTCGTTTTATACGTCGATGGTGGGGTTGTGAGGACCATGTTGTGGGATTAGTGAGGCGATAGCCGTGTTTCGCTCACATGTTTGTTACGGGTGTGACGATGGTTGATTTCGTACACCTTGGGTTTTGCGTTTCCATAGTCATTTTGGGCACTATCCATTCTAGCCGTTGGATTATGATGTTACGGTAGTTGCGTATTGGTCGTATTGCGCACTACAATGGATGTTTAGTGATTGGTGTAATCCGTAAGGGTTCGTTTGGTTCGGTCTTCATCGTTTCGGATTGTTGACTTTAGGATTTAAACTTGGTTGCTTTTAGCATTGTACTTGGTAATGATACGCTAGAGGGTTGATATCTCGGTTCGAGATTGGTTGAGTTTCCCGATGTGAGGGATTGAGCATGGTTTTAGTGCTCGGATTGTGATTTGTTAAATCGCGTGTGACGATTTTGGTTGTTAGAGGTGATTCATTGGGAAGAGTTGCCTAGGAAAGTCGGATTGGGACGTATGTTTCAGGACCGTGGAGTGTGGTCCGTTTGGTTAAGTGACGAGGATCACGAGGACGTGATCGAGTTTAAGTGGGGGAGAGTTGTAAGACCCGAATATTTATCTTGTATACTTGTGTATTATGGTGTTCAAGGGTGTGGGTTTTATTGTATATAAATTAAAATGCAAAAGAAACTGTTTCAGTAGGATCGCGCGTCGCGCGGGTTTGGGGCGCGCCGCGCCATTTGGCGCTGACAGAATCCTTTGTTTTAATTGGTTTAAATGAAGGGTATTTGGGTAATTTCACTTGGGGCCGGATTTGTGAACCGTATTAGCTGGTTTGGATCAGTTTTGGATCATTTTCACATCCATTCATCACTCCCAACTATCTAGAGAGAGAGAGAGATGCTAGAGAGAGATTTGGGGTTTTGGAGAAGAAGGAGCGCCGTTTGGATCAAAAGCTCGAGTTCTAAAGTTGTTCCTCTCGTTCTTGGCTACGCGGTGATAGTATTGGTAAGCTCAAACTCCGAATTTCATCTATTTGATTTGATATTCAAGTTAGGGTTTGAGTTAGTTTGATGAAAAACCCTTTTAGATGATGAAATGGGTTTAGTGATGCTAGTAATTGGGTTTATTGTTAATTGTTGGTGGATTTTGGGTTGGTGAACTAATTGGCCATGTTTAGGACTTGAAATTGAGTTTAATCACTTAAGTTAGTGATTATGGAAGTATTGAAACCCATTTAAGGTTATTTGGTTGACTAATTGTGACTTTGGGTCAAATTAGGGTTTGGTGGTGATTATGACCCATTTGGCGATTTAATGAGATTTATAAACTTGAAATGGATTAAGTTGAAGTATAAAACCAAGTTAAATGTGTTTTGGTGTCAAAACTTGTAAATGGTGAGATTTTGACCTTATGGGTCAAAATTAGGGTTTAAGTGTCAAAATGGGTATGACACGTGTTTAACACTTGAGTTCGGGTTTATTTGGCATATTAGGACCATTCTCACTTGTGTGAGTGATTATTGGTTAGTTTGGGCGCGGTTTGTACTTGGTAGTGCATTTGGGTCAAATTTGCACTAAGCGTCGAATTGGGTTGATTTGTGAATCCACTCTAAGTGTATTGTTGTAATTGTGATAATGGAATAGGTATTTTCCATTGGCGAGTTGCGGTTTACTTGGAAGCTTTCTTCAAGACTTCAAGGTGAGTGATAATATCCTATGTGCATATGTATGTGTAGGATGGGTGCGGGTCGGGTGAAGTGATTCTCGGCTATAGAGCTCACTTCACATATAGATGGATTTGATGGACTTTTGTATGAGTCCAATTGGCACGGTTGTGCTTTTTGGTTGACCATCTTTGGCGAAGTACGCGTTCGCGTGTACATTATCACACGTGGTTGTGATGTGGTTGATATAACCCCAATGGCGAAGGGTATAATATTGAGAAGTGAATCGCGTGTGTATTCGGATTCACGATGACGCGTGTGGTTTCGGTCATCTTATTGTATTGTGGAAATGAATCTCGTGTAGTTCGGATTCATGGTGACTCGTGTAGTTCGGTCATCTTACTGAGGTAGTAATCTCGTTTGGTTTCGGATTACTAAGGCTCGTGTAGTTCGGCCAACCTCGATGTTGTGAAGATAGTAATCTCGTGTGGTTTCAGATTACTAAGGCTCGTGTAGTTCGGCCAATCTTCATTGTGGTATTTGGTTCTCGGTATTGGGTTAAGGTGTTAACCTTGTTCGTTTATATTGTTATATATTAATGTATTGTTGTGTTGTAGCTAACCCTCTGGGTGTAGCTATTTGGCGTTGTTCACATCGTCGTTCGTGAACTTATATTGTCGTTGTATCATTAGCTCGTTGCTTAGAGATCGTACGGTATGCTTAGTGTAGTGCCTTATATATGGATGCCTCGGTATGCGGTATTTGTTATTTTGTGGCGTGTCCATTTTATACATATATATGTATATAGTATATTATCATTCACTAAGCGTTAGCTTATCCTCTCGTTGTTGACTCTTTTATAGATTGCATGCGGATGGTGGCTCGGGTAAGCGCGAGGATTAGAGGACTTGCATAGTTTGCGTAGAAGGCTTGCTTTTGGATTTATTAGGATTGGGTAGCGTATCCCCAATCGCCATGCTCGGCTTTGTTTTGTATTAAAAGTCTTATGGTCGAAAATTGTATTTGGTACTTAAGGGGTAATTTGGGTCAATGTGGGACCCGCTTCGTAAACATAATTTTATTAATAGAACGTGCTAGTTTTTATATATAGAACATGGGGTAAAAAGCGTTACGCCTAAATATGTCGGGAACTAGTCAAACATTTTCGCATTTAAGAACTTTTTGGACAGTCCACTTTGGCGCGCCGCGCGGCCTATATGGCGCGCCGCGCCACATGCTGTTCAGGAATTTTTTTTTTTTTATTTTGCTTTTTTTCACGTGGTTTTGTCGTTGGATGGTTTGGGTTGTTACAGTAAACATGCAAAATCCATCACAAGATCAAGGGTCCCCTTTTCTCTATAGTTCTCGTGTTTGTAACCAAATAACTATGATATATATGCTAATCACCCAAATCGGCTTGCCAAGAGTTCTCTTTAGCAAGTACTCATAAGTGAGGGTTACCTATCACCTAGACCTTTTCGTTTGTGACTAGTTGCTTAGCTAGATCAAAGACTTGAATACCAATTGTATTTTGCGTTCGCTCTACACAATTCATTCCTATATCGTCTAATCGTTTTGATCTAATTTACACCCTGGTCCGATTTAGCAAACAATCAATCTAAAACAAGTTGATTGTAAATAAATATCATATATCAACAAGAGTTCTCTTTATCAACAACATATCAATTAACTAGATACAAATGATTTGACATCAATAAGCATGGTTCTTTAATTCAAGCTCTAATCTATCACACATAATACATTCAATCCATAAGATTACATCCAATACCTCAGTTATTACTCTAGACAAACATTATAGAGTTTAGCTAACAATCATATTAACAAACAAAACAGCAATCAATTAATAAGTAGAATTCATTGTAAGAACAAGAAATCAACCTAATAGAGAATGAATCTTGAATGGAGAAAGTGTTGAATCTTGATTCTTGATGTTAAGCCTCTTCAAAGAGCTTGGAATTCTCCAATTTTGCTCCTAAAATCGTCTCAGAACTCCTCTGGTTCGTATCTGGTCGTATCTGATCGTTTGTCCCTTTTTTAAAGTAGTAAAAGTTGGTCAAAAAGCAAAAGTAGGCTGAAACCTACTTCTAGACGGTGTCCAGATTTCTGGACGGCGTCCAGTTGTAAAGGCCTGGACGGCGTCCAGATTTCTGGACGGCGTCCAGTTGTGAAGGGCTGGACGGCGTCCAAAAATCTGGACGGCGTCTAGTTGTGCTGAATTTCACTGTCTCGTTTTTTCCAAATCTCCCTTCATTTGGACAGCGTCCCATTCATTTTGGACGGCGTCCAACATATCTGCAGCCTCATTTTATCATTTTAGAGCGCTAATTTGACCATAACTTGTATCGGAATCAACTATGATGAAATCACAACTTATAGAACGGTCATAATTCACCAAAACTCTTTATAAACCACTTTCCGATACACTTTACATAACTTTATGTATTACTTGTAGAAACCGCCTTAACTATCCTTGATTCGAGAGTATTTCACACGATATTGCGAGATAAAAAAAATGATGTATTTGAGAAATATCAACCATCTACAATTTTGCTGTTTCCTCTGCATTTAATGCTACTATATCTAAATCATCAGTTATCAATCCGAGGTGGTTCCAAGTAAATTGTGTTTTTAGATGATTAAACGCTGATGGTAATATGGTGGAATATAAAAGGTTTCAATGTAATAATAAAAGAGCACGCAGATATATCAAGTTTAAAATATGGTTGTTTTGAACGAAAAGTCGAAGTTGCCTTACTGGAGCTGTGACAAAATTGGCTAATTTGGAAAGAGATTTCAAAGTTATTATCGATAATAACAATGCTAAAGGAATTAGCACAACTACGTGTTAAACGTTTACTCAGTTTTCGAGAGTTTTCAGGTGCATAACTATATGCATCAATCTTTTATTCCGTAGATGAAGTGCGATTGGTTCATCCCCTCGATTGAGGTGTTTTCAAGAATCATGAAAGGTTTGAACATGGATTGTAATCGTCAAGATACAAATGAGGTTTAAGATGAAATCAAGTGGCAAACTTGAAGAATTGTTAGTTTCATATGATATAATCAATATTTAAATTCATTTTAATTGTCCAATGTTATTAGTCCACAATTAGTAGTCCACAGTTTGCTGTTCAATAATTCATATATAGTTTAATATATAATATTCGAATGAATTAATACGTATTCGTGACCTATTGTATACATGTCTCAGACTCGATCACAACTCAAAGTATATATATTATTTTAGAATCAACCCCAACCCTGTATAGCTAACTCCAGCATTACTGCATATAGAGTGTCTATGATTATTCCAAATAATATATATAGATGCATCGATATGATATGTCAAAACTTTGTATACGTGTCCCGATATTTAAAGTGCGTAAAATAAATAACAGAAATTAAATGACGATAAATAAAATTGCGAGAATATAAATTGCGATAATTAAATTACGATAAATAAAATGTAATCAGTTAGTTAGGAACAGTTAGCTAGGAATAGTTAGCGTGCATTCTTAACAAAATTTCTCATAGTTAATTTGTTTGTTTCTAACAAATTTTATTTTTGTCCAATGTTTTCTTCATTATGCCACTTGTTGGATTCTGATAGGTCAAAATCCAAATATGAAATTGAATGAAAATGGTTATTCTGTGGTGAACGGATTCGTATAGCTGTGGGTGTAAGTAGGATAGTAAATGATTGTTGAATCAGATTCGAAGAATGTACAGTGTAACTTATTAAAGTGAAATCTAAATATCCCTCGGGTATTACCTACCCGTTAAAATATATTCACTATTAACAGTTTGTACAAAAGAATTTTTGATGTAGAACGATACATAGAACGAAAATATTCAATGTAGAACGAATATGTAGAGCGAAGATAAATGGTGTAGAACGTTATGTAGAAAAAGTTTGTACTTGAGGTACAGATTGTGAGGTTGAGGCTTGTGTTGTTGTTGCTGATGTTGGTGGTGCTGTTGATGTCGATGATGTTGCTGAAGCTGGTAATTTTTGCACCATAATTTCCAAAGCAACTACTCGAGCGCGAAGGTCGTTGACTTCTTCTATTACTCTGGGATGATTATCGGTTGGAACAAGTGGATGAATAAGATCTAGAATCTGAGATGGTATATAATCGTGACGGGATACTCTGGAAATGAGAGAGAAAATGGTATTACGAACAGGTTCGCCGGTAATTTCTTCAAGTTCTTCGCCAAAAGGGAAATTCGGTTGATGAAAATGATCGCCTTCTTCGCGTCTCCAATGATTTAGTAGACTACGAACCCATCAGATGAATTGGGGATGACTGATTGGTTGATTCATTCCAGTTACACCGTTTTTGGAGCTCGAGTGTGAATCCATATCGGAATAGTTGTCAGAATCCGAGGAATTTGAACTAGTTGCGAGTTCCATCTTGTACTGTTAGGTAAAGGGTTTTCGATATGAAATGATTTTAGTATATCGGATGATATTATAATTACATAGAATACTTATGTTTAGTACAGAAGATCCCGTAGATCATGGAGAGAATTAAGGGAACGTGTCAAACAAAGTTTAATGTGATGGGACATGAATTTGTCTGTACACCATATATGCAATAATTGCAATAAGACGTGTCGAGACTGAAAATGATAGGTAGATATTTTTTGACAAAGAACGGTAAGCAAAACTTTTGACATGCAGACCAGGTTCAAGTCCAGACTTATCAATGTATCCTAACAATTACTAGGCCGAAGTCCAAACTCATTAATGCATTCTAACAACTACTAGTTAGATAAACTAATGTAAGACCTGGTTCGCTACGACCACCGCTCTGATACCAACTGAAGGGAACCGTCTTAATATATCTGGACGAATACATTACATTTGGTTACATCGCGAGGTACATGACCTCTATATGATACATTTTACAAACATTACATTCGTTTTTAAAAGACAAACTTTCATTTCATCGAAAGTTGACGGCATGCATACCATTTCATAATATATCCAACTATAATTGACTTAATAATAATCTTGATGAACTCAACGACTCGAATGCAACGTCTTTTGAAATATGTCATGAATGACTCCAAGTAATATCTCTAAAATGAGCAAATGCACAGCGGAAGATTTCTTTCATACCTGAGAATAAACATGCTTTAAAGTGTCAACCAAAAGGTTGGTGAGTTCATTAGTTTATCATCAATATTCATTTCAATCATTTTTATAGACCACAAGATTTCATATTTCAATTTCTCATAAATAAACATCCCATACATAGAGATAAAAATCATTCATATGGATTGAACACATGATAATCGACATTCACTAGATGCATATAGAATATCCCCATCATTCCGGGACATCCTTCGGACATGATAAAATTTCGAAGTACTAAAGCATCCAGTACTTTGGATGGGCTCGTTGGGCCCGATAGATCTATCTTTAGAATTCGCGTCAATTAGGGGCCATTTCCGTTACCTAATTCTTAGATTACCAGGCTAAAAGGGGCATACTCAGCTTCGATCCATTCAACCATATAATGTAGTTTTAATTACTTGTGTCTATTTCATCAAACATTTATAAAAGCGCATGTATTCTCAGTCCCAAAAATATATATTGCAAAAGCATTTAAAAAGGGAGTAATGAAACTCACAATACGATATTTTGTAGTAAAAATATGCATACGATGATACTGAACAATGCAGGGTTGGCCTCGGATTCACGAACCTTAAAAAGCTTTTCCAATAACAAAATGCCCCAGATAGGGCTTGAACCAAAGACCTCACGCTAACCCAAAACAATACCCAGCCACTCCTCTGTTTCATTATTTTTATAATTGTTAGAACCTAAAATCTATATAATCCGTCATCATCATCAATAATCTGGCCCAATTTCCTTTTGACCCAACGAAAGTAAATATAGCGGCCCAAGTACAACTAGCCTAACTGCAAGTCCATATTGCGATTTAATGACTCCAAAGAGTATTCATGGACTGTTTGGTTACTTACTTGATTCACGATCAAAGAAAAAAAAATAAAAAAAAAATGCAGTAACGTGTCACTCTTTAACATGTAACATTTCCACATCATTATTCCATTATCATCACCTATCATAATCATTCTTTATCGTCTTCATTTTATCATGCATTCGAAATAGTAGCAACATCAATCTAACTTAACACCCAGTACTGTAGTAGTGAAAGTTCATGGTGATGTTCGATTTAAATAAAACCAAAAGCAACAGTAGTTATGCGAAGAGAAAGAAAAATACAACAGTCCAAGATGATTTGAGGTGATGTTTAAAAAAGAAATAGAAATAGATAATATGCAGGAGCATCAGAAAAAGGGAAAAAAATGTTTACGATGGTGGTAATTGGTAACCGGTGTAGCGTGAGGTGGTATTATGTTTTCGACAGAAAGAACCCCGGCCAAGTGAGTTTCAATCTAATCTACACGTAAAATAATAATTTAGAAGTTGTTAATGGTTTATGTTACGTTTGATAAAAAAAAATGTGTAGCAAGATCGAATTCAAAAATAGCGGTGTTTATTTTGTAACCACAATAGTGACGGTGTATTAGTAGGTTGATGATGGTGATGGTTTCGTTATGTATGTAGCGAAGATGGTGGTGGTTCGTGGGAGGTGAAGACGGCTCACGTTTTGAAGAAGTGAGGGAGAGAAGATGTGGTTTAGTGGTTGATGGTTTGGTTTCGAAACAGTAACAATAGCGAATGAAAAAGAGGTGTTGGTTCATAGCTTGGCTCGAATAAAAACATATATATGAGTAGCTACAGTTGGTTTATTGTAGAAGAACCCATTGTAGCAGCTTTTCGATGGTTGGTGTTCGAATGAAAACGATGAAGGTGAGGGTGTGATATGCAATATGTATGTCTACTAATATATACATATAATGTGCTGTTAGTTTTGATCCACTATCAACAACAATAATATAATATAATTGAAAGGGATGAAGGATAAAAGTAACCAGTACAACACAATTAAATCAAATATTGCATAGTTCAGCAGTCGGATTCCTTGTACTCTTCCTACCGACAGTTTTTACGGACCATTAAATTGTACCCCGTTGTTAAATCAGTGACGGATAAAAGGGTTAAGAAAAATCCCATATTTTTAAATTAACTATATTTATTTATTTTTGTCATTATGGTATAAAATTCAGTCATTAATTTTATAAATAAAAATTACATCAACTGTCCCTCTGATTTATGGGTAAAATATAAAAAGTGTTAAAATTAAATAATTAGATCCTAAATATACTTTTAATAAGCCTATAACTTATATAACTCATTTTCGGATCACCGTTTATTTTAAAATCACATAAGTTCGTTTATAACTCGTTTATTATCAATCGAATGATAATTGAGTGTTACTATTATTTTCTAAATAAATTTGAAACGATATATATATATATATATATATATATATATATATATATATATATATATATATATATATATATATATATATATATATCCAATACACTTTATTTATACATATAGATACTTTTAATTTAATAATCATTATAATATCCTGTTTTTATTTTACTTTACATAAATAAATTTTAGTAACAACCTACACAATTTAAAATTATGTTTCCAATTATTATATATATATATATATATATATATACACACACACACACACATCAAGTTACAATTAATTGTTCGTGAATCGTCGAAATTGGTCGAATGTCAAATGATTTCATAAACTAGTTCAAAAATTTTGAAATTCAATTTAATAGACTTTGCTTATCATGTCGAAACCATATAAAGATTAAGTTTAATTTTGGTCGGAAATTTCTGGGTCGTCACACTTTATGCGGGACTTGTAGGATTTCAGGTCGGACCGGAATTTGGTTAGTGCCTAGGTTTAGGTGAACTAACTTTGCACTAATTATTTTCTGTGGTGTTTGCAATCATCAAGAGAGATAGACCTTGTAATAGCGAGTTAATGCGACGTCCTCGCGTAACAATGACTAGCTACCATTCATACGGGTTTAAATCATGTCAAACAAGCAATGTACGATGATTGTTGAGCAAGATAGGGCGGTGTGGAATATATATATATATATATATATATATATATATATATATATACATATATGTTATGTCCTTTCGTATCATTGTTTAACCTATTTCCATTTTATAGTATGAAGAAGAGAAACGGACCCGAAAACAATGATGGAGGCCTGAGCGAGGACTCCGAATTTACGGCCAAAGTAGAGGCCATCTTTAAAAAGCAAAAAGCGGAATTTCTCGCGGACATCCGAAAGGTCTTCCAAGATTCGGTCGATGGGCAAGTGACCGATTTAATTAATGAACGAGTGAATGCCGCGATTGAAGAGGCACTTGAAGAGGCACTTGAAGCTAGAAATATTTATCCTCGTGTTGAAGGAGGTGATGGTATCGGTGGACATGGAAGGCGAGACTTCCATTACAAGAATTTCAAGGATGCTCAACCTCCTATGTTTAATGGGGAGAGAGATCCGTTGAAGGGAACATGTTGGATTTCCAACATCGAGGGGGCTTTCCGTACCCGCGAATACCCTCCCGAGAAGAAAACGAGATATGGTTCTAGCATGTTACGTGAAGAGGCGAAGTTGTGGTGGGACGACAAGATTCAATTATATGGTGAGGAACAATGTATGAGCTTGTCTTGGGAAGAGTTTAAAAGAGAATTCTTCAAAGAATACCGAACTCCTACCGACCTTAGTAGAATCCGGGACGAGTTGCACAATTTGCACAAGGATCGATGGACTTGGTTACTCATATACTTTCTTGACAAAAACTCGTTTTTGTACAGAGTATGTTGGTGATGATCAAAAGTTGATGCAAGATTTTTATCGTACCATGAGCAATGAGTTGAAGGGTAAGATTAGTCGGGGTATGGCTAAGTCTTTTGAAGAGTTATTCGATTTGTCCCGGGGCTTTGAACCGGAGGTTCTAAAAAGAAGCGATTTCTCTTTCTCTAAGAGAAAATTCGAAGGTTCGAGTCATTTGAACTTTTCCAACAAGAAAAATAAGAAGGGTTTCGAAAGTGTGAATAGTGTGAAGAAGGGTGGTTTCAGGAGTTTTATCCCTACTTGCTACAATTGTGGGGTACGGGGTCATTTGTCTCGAGATTGTACAAAGCCTTCTATGACAAACAAGCTCATTTGTTTTAATTGTAAAAAGGAAGGACACCGAAGGTCGGAGTGTCCCGATTTGAACACCAATCATGTTAAACGGTTGGAGAAAGCGGCAGGCACGGCTAGGGGTTACAACTACTTGATGACTAACAAGGAAGCCAAACAATCCAATGAAGTTGTCACAGGTACTTTTATGGTTAACTCAAATCCGCCAAGGATACTATTTGATAGTGGTGCTAATTTATCGTTCGTGTCGTCGCGTTTTGTGTCTAAGCTTATTAAACCACTAGCTAAGTTCAGTCATCCGGTAGAAGTTGAAATCGCGGATGGTAAGACGGTGCTAGGGGTTGATGTATGTAATGATTGTAATGTTGTGTTTGGTGCCGAAACCTTTAAAATTGATCTCATCCGGATGACTTTGGGTGAGTTTGATATTGTCGTTGGTATGGATTGGCTCGATCGTTATAGAGCCGATATTGCATGCCATGATAAGTCTCTTCGTGTTAAGACCCCAAGTAGGGGAGAGTTAATTATTCATGGAGAAAGACGGAGAAGACTTGTGCCACTATGCACTATTGCACAGGCACGTCATTTTCTTAATAGTGGTGGTATGGCTTTTCTTGCTCATGCAGTTGATACTCGTGAAGAGCCACCATCGATTCGTGAAATTCTGGTGGTTAATGAATTTGAAGACGTTTTTCCGGATGAGTTGCCGGGTGTTCCGGTGGAAAGGCAAGTTGAATTTCGCATTGAGTTGGTTTCGGGACTATTCTCATTGCCAAAACTCCTTATCGTTTAGTACCAATGGAAATGCAAGAGTTGTTAAATTAAACCCAAGAGTTGCTCGAGATGGGTTTTATTCTACTGAGTGCTTCGCCATGGGGCGCACCGATTTTTTAGTAATGAACATAAAAACCCATTTTTTAAATTGTTTAAGGGTTAGGGTTTGGGTTAGTGATGAACATAAAAACCCATTTTTTAGTAATTTGGGGGATTTGGGTAAGATTGGGTCATGAAGACTCAAGGATGACTAACCTAGGGTTTTAATGTGATGTATGATGTTTATGGGTCTTAAATGGTTAACAATCACTAGGACACTTAGAGGTTAAGATGAATGGATGTGTTAATCTTGAAACGGGTCAAATGAGTTTTTGGTGACTTAATTTGTTAATTGAGTATGATAATGCCCTAAACTTGTGATTATATGGTTATTAAGACCTAAATTGGTTAGCATTAGCGTTTTGGCGAAGTTGACCCAACATTAGGGTTAAGTGTGCAAATGGGTCGAAATTGCACCAAGGGTCAAAATGACGCTAGGATGGTGAGTTTTAACATCCCGCCTTTTTCCGTTTACTTTTCTGTTTACTTATTTAAAGTCCGTTATATAATTATAACATCTTCCGTTAATAAGCGTTTAAAATATTTCGTTTAGGCAATTCACGAACCCGCTTCAAACTTGAGGGACCAATGTTGTCATTTGACTAAACTCATGACTAGGTCAAAGTGTTCAACTCTATCCTCATCCATTCATTATCCTTTTTCTTTTTCCATTTTCCTTAATACTTTCAACATATTCTCTCAAACTCCAATTCAAAGATTCATCATCCATTTCTAATCTAGCAATCAAACATAAAAAAAAATTACATATTTGAAATCCTTGCATCTTCCTCTTCGATTCCATACTGATTTCATCAAGTTTGGGTAACTTTCTAAAATCACCAGATTCTTTGTTCTTGATGTTTTTAACTTATAAAAGTGTTAATTAGTGTCTATGGCTCAAGTCTAACATGAATATATGATTTGTATGTTTGATTTTGTTGTTTTGAGTAACTAGCATGAACTTGTCAAATAGGTGTGTTTAATCTTGGGTTTTGGATGAGTATATGTTGTTTGATGTTAGAAGTGTATGTATTAAATGTGTTACTAGCATCACTAGCTTTAATTTGATGTGTAGGTTGATTAATAATGCTTCATTAACATGATTATTGATTTTATGATTTTTGGTTAGGGTTTGGTAGCCTAAAATGTGATTTTTGATGCATTAAAAGCCTTGCAATGTTGTTTGTAGGTGTTTAAGAGTATTGAATGAGTAATTACCTACGAGATGGCGTATTATATGTGTGTATTAAGTTCCCAAATCATCTTATGCAATTTATGAACTTGAAACTTTGAAAATAGACTTTTAACGATCACTTGACGAGAAATTGGTTATTGTAAATGATATTTTTGATTGATGAAATGTGTTTAGTTGAATTCCTCGTTAAATTACCTTTCCAACGATATACGATACGTGTTTTGAATGTTTTCGGATCATTAGTTATGGATGAATGAAGTTTGGCTCGACACTTAGAAAAATTCAGCATTTTAGCACCTGGAGGACCCAAATTGAGGCCGTAACCCAGGACATTGCGGCCGTAACCCAGGCCATTGCAGCCGTAACCCAGGCCATTGCGGCCGCAACATTTCAGACTGTCCAAAATTGTTTTGTGTTTTCACAATTCCATTCCCGCTTACTCGCAACTCCGATTAACATGAAACTTGGCCAACATGCTTATATATGACTAAGTTTTTATGGACAATAGTCGGAAACCCAACCCGACCCCGTTGACTTTGACTTTTACCAAGTTTGACTTTTAGTCAAACTTAACCAAATGTTTATGCAATCGTTCTAACATGCTTTTATACTTATATCTTGCATCAAACTTGACAATTTGACTCACATGCTATATTAATCGAGTCGTAACGAGCCATAGGACTAATTGAACAACTTTAACCAACCGTGTTTACCGTTATTGATACAACCTACTTGTTTAGGTCAAGACTAGCATTCGTTCTTGCACACGTTTACTTGTGAAGTACCTTTTATACTCTTGCACTCAAGGTGAGATCATAGTCCCACTTTTACTCTTTTAAACTTACATTTGGGATGAGAAAACATAAACGTTTCATTTTACAAAGTGAACACAAGTACAAAAACAAACATTCTACATACGAGTTAGAACAAAAATCCTCAATTCGATTATCATTAGTTACACTTGCCGGGTGTAAGCGAGAACTTATGTTGTATTGCCATATGGGTTTGACAAACCCTCATTCGGACGGTTTGCTACTGTTATTCGGATGAAATATATTTTTGAGAAACAGTGTAGGTTCTAACACTATTGTGATGGGGTTCTTGGTACGTTAAGCCTTGATAATTGGGTGCTCGTGATAACAACTTTTAGATTGGTTTACTATTATTACGTTGTTATAAATCTTGTGGTTCATTTGTACTTACTTACTTACTTACTTACTTAAACCTATGATTTCAACAACGTTTTCGTTGACAGATTTCTATGTTTTTCTCAGGTCCTTGAACGTTATCTGATACATGCTTCCGCTTACTATTTTTGATACATGCTTGGATGTCGAGTATACTTGCATATATGAAGCGTCTTTTGGCTTTACATTTAATTGTGTCGCATGGGTTTCAATTGTACCTTAACGTTGTAATGTAACTAGTCGTTGAACTACTTTTGTAAACTTGAAACAACCTTAATTTTGAAATGAATGCGACATATTTTCGGTCAAACGTTAATTTAAAGACTTATGACCACGTAACGGGACCTAAGTAGATGGCGCCGTCAATGACGATTTTGGCGGGTCGCTACAGATGGTATCAGAGCGTTGGTTGTAGGGATTTAGAGTTCATTGGTGTCAACCCCGAGTCATTGGGTACATTAGTGAGTCTAGACTACAACCGGCATATAGACTTGAAGTAGGAATTAATTGACTACTTGTGCATTTATACTCGAATGTTTCTACTCATATCTAACTCTTATTTCATCTTAATCTCACGTTGTTTAATTTGATTGACACGCCACCTTGACTATATGAAATAATGTCGAATGCACATATGAATCAGGGTAATATAATTTCCGGGATTATATTACGGTGACTCATATGAATGTTCCGACATTATGACATAAAGAATTTAAGGCGAGTCAAGGAAAATTTTCTCTCTATCCTTATTCCATATCACGGTTAGTATTATTAAGAATACTAATCAACGATATTCTTGTGTTTTGAAGGAACAATGCCTCCTCGCCGTGTACCATGCCACGAGACTCCCGAACAAGCTCTTCAACGGATGATAGCCACCGCCGTGGATGCATCCATGGCCGATCACTCCTCCAACAACAACAATAACAACAACCACAACAACAACAATCAAGGAGCCGGTAACTCAAGCGAAGGGTGCTCCTACAAAGCCTTCATGGGGTGCAAACCTCACACTTTCAACGGAACCGGAGGACCGGTTGTACTCACCCGATGGTTTGAGCAAACGGAAGCCGTCTTTAGCATAAGCGGTTGTCGGGACCAAGACACGGTCAAATACTCCACTCACACTTTAACCAATGTCGCTCTTACGTGGTGGAACACCTATGTGCAATCGGTGGGTACCAATGAAGCTCACGCCCTCTCTTGGGCCGAATTAAGGGAAAAGATGATCATCGAATATTTTCCTCGTTAAGAAACTCGAAGGCTCGAACAAGAGCTAAGAACTTTAAAAGCGATCGGAAACGATCTCAAGGCCTACAATCAACGATTCTCCGAACTAGCCTTGATGTGCCCAAACCTTGTGAACCCCGAGTCTTTAAGGGTTGAACTCTACATGGATATCTCCCAAAGAGCATCAAACACGGGGTAATGTCATCCAAACCCACTAATCATCAAGAAGCTTTGAATATGGCCCGCAAATTGATTGAAACGGTGGACAAAATCGTAGTACCGGCACCTAAAGCCGAGGATAAGTAGGGTAACAACAAAAGAAAATGGGAAGCCCCCCAATCAAGCAACAACAACTTTGCCAAGAAGCCTTTCACCTCCGAAGGCAAGAAGGGTTATGCCGAAAACCTACCTCTTTGCAACAAATACAACAAGCATCACTTTGGTGAATGTGGCAAGCTAATTTGCCATCGGTGCTAAGGAATTGGTCATAAGGCCAATGATTGTAAAAGTGCCGGCCCCATCGCTCGAAAGGGGCCAAATGCACCAAAGACGGTCACTTGTTACGAATGTGGCCAAACGGGTCATTATAGAAATGCATGCCCAAAGAAGAAAGATAAACCTAATACGCGCGGCCGAGCTTTCAACATTAACACCGAGGAAGCCCGAGATGACAATGAACTAGTCACGGGTACGTTTCTTGTCAACAACTCTTATGTTACTTGCTTATTCGATTCGGGTGCCGATAAATTCATTGTATCCAAGACTTTGGCTCATACTCTTTGCACTTCACCACTCCCCCTAGATACTACTTATACAATTGAGGTGGCCAACGAGAACCTATTGAGTGCCGACACATATTACCGGGGGTGTACATTAAATATTTAGGGTAAGGAATTTGAAATTGACTTGATACCCATGGAACTAGGAAGCTTCGATGTAATAATTGGTATGAATTGGTTAGTCAAAATGAAATCTCAAATCCTTTGTGATCTTAACGCAATCCGAAATCCTATCGAGAATGGTGAACCCTTGATTGTTTATGGCGATAAGAGTTGCACCGGACTCAACCTCATTTCGTGCCTTAAAGTTAGAGAACTACCCCGTAAGGGTTGTTTTGCGATCCTTGCCTACGTTAAGAAAGTCGAGTCCGATGAGAAGCATATCGATGATGTGCCAATTGTTAGTGACTTTTCCGATGTATTTCCCGATGAATTGTCGGGTCTTCCACCTCATCGACCGGTTGAATTCCAAATCGATCTTATTCTGGGAGCCGCACCCGTAGCACGTGTGCCATATAGACTTGCTCCATCCGAGATGCAAGAATTGCAAAGTCAAATCCAAGAACTACTTAACCGTGGTTTTATCCAACCTTGCCATTCACCATGGGGCGCTCCGATTTTATTCGTTAAGAAGAAAGATGGATCCATATGAATGTACATTGATTATCGTGAACTAAACAAATTGACGGTTAAGAACCGATATCCTCTTCCGCGCATTGATGACCTCTTTGATCAACTACAAGGGTCTTGTGTATATTCAAAAATCGATCTCCGCTCGGGTTATCATCAACTAAGGGTTAAGGGGGAAGATGTCTCCAAAACCACTTTCCGGACTCGTTATGGTAGTTATGAATTTCTTGTAATGCCATTTGGTCTCACTAATGCACCGGCGGTGTTCATGGATGTAATGACCCGGAAATTTTTGACCAACTTTTAAACTTAATCTTTAACGTTTCTGACACGATAAGCAAAGTCTGTAAAGTTGAATCTCAAATTTTTTGAACTATTCAATTACCTTTCGATTGTTCTCAACGATTCGTGAACAATTATAGGTAAATAGATACATATATATACCATAACTTGAAAACGTAACAAAGTGTTGAGTATATGATACTGTGCATTAAACTTATTGGTTTGATTATCTGATTGATATATTTAGATACAGAGTTAAAAGATTATGCCAAACGATTGAATTAAAAGATAATTATTGAGTCCCTTAAGGATTATGATATTATTATGGGTCTCTGTTGTAAGGTCCACGTTGATTTGGGAAATCATTCATTCTTAACGGTATTCGGAATAAATGGTAAAGTGTTTGTTTAAATAACGTAATTTGGACACATACAATAATAAGGAATATCAACTGTTGGAATTATATATATGAATAACTTGCGATATGTATTTTAAAACGTGTTTATTAATATCGAAAATATATATTTAACAATACGATAAAATATAATATTAACTTAGTCATAAAAATGAATTGTTATTATATATATATTAACAAATAGCGAGACGATGATTTATAGAAGTAAATGATCAAAATACTCGAAAGTTTAAGATATACTTTGAGTGGTATAGTTTAGGGATAATTTAAGGCTATATTTTGACAAAGGTACGTGACACGAAATGTAAAATACAAGTTTTCTCAGCGTACGAAAGGACATTTGAAAAACCGGAACCGGGACATAAGTCGAGTGATGACGTACGACTTATCAGAACAAAAATTACAAGTCAACTATGCATGTGAATTTAATATAATATATAATTAATTATATAAATTAAATATATTATATATATTATATAAAATTATGTCGACAAACAAAAAGTTAAAAGTTTGTGAGCTGGATCAGAGGGCCATGCGATCGCATGGCCTTGAAGCACAAATCCCATGCGATCGCATGGGGTGCTTTTTCAGAAAAGGTACTATAAATTCAATTGTTTTGCTCGAACATCACACACACTTACACAGATATAGATATATACTCCGTAATATTTATATTATTTATATTATTATTATTATTATTATTATTAATATTATTATTATAATTATTATAATTATTATTATTAAAGATTAATATTAATCTTATTATTATCAGTAGTATTAATATTATTTTTATTAGTATTATACATAAAATACTACGACGAGGTCATGTTCAAACGATTTCAAAAATAATTTTCGAGTGAATTAAAGCTAAGAAAATTATGGGTTATTTCCAAGGAGGTTATGGGTAATGTTCGGGGGTATAATTGTGAATCAAACTTAGTGTTTATCATCTCCGTTACGTCTACGTACTTTTCTACAATATTGAATCTCAATATTAATACGTAAGCATTTACATTTTATATTTTATAAATTAATAGTGTATACATACTAGTGCTCGAGTGTATATATTTATACATGCTTGTATGCTAAATTTCGTCGTTAAACAGTTTATAATAAATCACGAATTAAATACATATATTACGGGTAAAAGGTATATGATATACATGTTTTCGGAAAGCTGCCGAAAAATCAATAACTTTTCATTTAGATATCGAATAGTTTCGAGGAACGAATCAAAAGATATGGTCAACTGAATTATAATTGACATTAATTGGAATTGCTTTTTGAATCTGCAATTAAGATTTAAACAACTTGTTTACGAGATTGATAAAGTGAACTTTTAAATATTACCAACCGAGTAAATGAATCCTTATATAAGGCACCTCTCATTTTGTTGAACTATTGTCAAAATTGACTTTTTGAAATGACTTTGGATAACTATTATATGTTGATCTCGAGCATTAGGATTGTGATACACTATGACTTGACCTAGCTTGATAGACATTTATTGACCAACATATGTTCTCTAGGTTGAGATCTACGATTAATTGGTAATCCGAGTTTCGTTCACATTTTGGTGAACAACTTTATATGCTGCTAAGGTGAGTTTCATTTGCTCCCTTTTTAATTGCTTTTGCAATCTATATTTTTGGGCTGAGAATACATGCACTTTATATTAAACGCAATGGATACAAGTACATACTAAATTCTACACCGAGTTTGAACCGAAAATCCCTTAGCTTTGGTAATAGTAACTTCCAGTTATAAGAACTGGTGGGTGCGAGTAGTAGTATATGGATCCATAGGGCTTGACATCCCCGTCTGTTCCAGGTATAGAAACCCTAGCCTGAACTATAAAATAGACGTATGCTATTTGAGGTTAGTACACGTTAGTTTGCGTGTATTGTACATGTTGGTTGCATGTATGTTAAAACATGGGTACTTTTTAAAACGTTAAAGTTTAGTTACCAGGGTGGTCAATCTTGTAGAATATTTTGATAAACGTTTCTGGATGAAACAACTGAAATCTTGTGATCCACCTTTATATACAGATTATGCGAAACATACAAACTATGAACTCACCAACCTTTGTGTTGACACTTGTTAGCATGTTTATTCTCAGGTTCCCTAGAAGTCTTCCGCTGTTTGCTTATATGATAGACAATCTATGTGCATGGAGTCTTATATGGCATATTTTTCAAGAAAACGTTGCATTCACCAATTCATCATCATGTACCTTATTTTGACTGCATTGTCAACGGAAGTACTATTGTAAACTATTATATACGGTGATTGTCTATATGTAGAAATCATCAGATGTCAAAAACATTTGATTTAAATATTCATTTATGGTGTGCCTTTTCAAAAGAATGCAATGTTTACAAAACGTATCATATAGAGGTCAAATACCTCGCAATGAAATTAATGAATGACGTGTTCGTCCATATGGATTTGGAGCGATCGTCACAGTTGGTATCAGAGCATTGGTCCTAGCGAACCAGGTCTTGCATGAATGTGTCTAACTGATAGTTGTTAAGTTGCATTAGTAAGTCTGGACTTCGACCGTGTCTTCATGTTAAAAGTTTTGCTTATCATTTCTTGTCGGAAATTACATGCTTATCATTCTTAAGTCTAGACACGTTTTCCTGCATTTATTGCATAAATAGTGTATAGACAAAAATTCATATCTTAGCGTATCTGTTACTGTAAACTTTTCCTGATATCTTCCGAAAATTTCTCATTGATTTATGGAATTTGGTATTATATATACATATGTAAATTATGTATTGAAGAATACCAAACTAAATTCTATAATCTAATTCATATCAAAAATCATCTCCCTAATTATACAAGATGGATCCCGTATCTAGTTCAAACTCTGAAAGCTATTCCGATATGGATATTCACCTGAATTTCGAAGACAGTGTAACCGGAATGGATCAACCAATTAGCCATCATCTATTCTGGATGAATTGGGGATGGGTTCGTAGCCTACTTAATTATTGGAGACAAGAAGAAGGCGATCCCTTTCATCCACCACATTGCCCTCTTGGCGAAGAACCTGAAGCACTTACCGGCGAACCTGTTCGAGACACCATTTTCTCTCTCATTTCCAGAGTATCTCGTCACGATAATATACTATCTCAAATTCTGGATCTTATTCATCCGCTCGTCCAAACCGCCAATCATCCCGGTGTAGTAGAAGAAGTCAACGAGCTTCGTGCTCGGGTAGTGGCTTTGGAGAATATGGTGCAAAGGTTACAAACACCAGCAGCATCACCGGCATCAACAGTACCACCGACAACAACACCAACAGTACCATTACCACCAGCAACAACATCCGCATCGCAAACCTCAACTTCACAATCTGTTCCATGAGCATCAACGTCATACGCACCGTAGTTACCAAGAAATACCAGCAACAATAACCGATGAAGTATTAACTCATTTCCCCTGAAGAAATTTTATGTATATTTAATATATATGAATTTTGAAATCAAAATAAATATTTTCGTACTAAGCTATTACGTGTGAATCTTAACTGGTAGGTACTACTCGGTTAGTTCATATTACTAATATGCAATGATGTACATCCTTCCTTAACAACTTAACCATTGTTAACTACAATCTCCGTTTCAACTCCATGAATTCCATTTCATAATAAACCAAGTGTATTAATCAATTACATAATTGATTTTACATTTTCAATTTCAATATACTCGAAACTTTTTAGAAAACATCATCTGTGCCTTGTAAGCTTCACAAAAATTCCACGAGCACCAACATACTTCACCGAGGAATATCAATAAGATTAAATAATGAAGTATCTATTACATTAGCGAAATACTCCGTAAAGATTATGTAATCTTTAATGTTTTAGAGATTAATCATTTCTAAGTCAAGCCGAAAATTAAATGAGCTTAATATGATATTAACTCATTAAATCTGTGTTACATCTGAAGAAAATATACATACATATATTTTCATAAAGACGGTAATAAAAATTCTTTTGTACAAAGTATTAACTGTAAAATCTTTAACGGTAGGTAATACCCGGGAAATATATAAGTTCGCAATTAATATGTTACACTGTACATTCTTCAATTTTGATTCAAAAATTATTAACTATGCTCACAGCGATATACAATCGTTTTCATACAAATTCAATTACATATTCTGATATTGACAGAGCAAAATCCAAGTCAAGATTTAACAAGTGACATCATTCTTAGATCTATACATCTTTCAAAGCTATACTTTGACTTCAAAACGGTGAAAGATCCTTTAGCATTGTTATTACCGAAAATAATCTTGCAATTTCTTTTCAAAGTATCCAGTTTTATCACACTTCCAACCAGTCAACTTCAACTTTTCAGATTAAGCCTTATTGTAACCTTGATATATACGTTTTGTTACTGGGGAACCTTTCATGTTCCGCCACATTAGCAGTAAATTTACCAAACAACTTTATTAATCCTTGACCTTTTGAAAAATTCTTATACTCATTGAAACCCTATCATGTACTCGTCCACATCTTGTAACATTAATTTTTATACCAACCACCGGGAATTAGCAATCAGTATTTTAAATCTCGCAGCATTTTCTACGACAACTGTTATATATATATATATATATATAACATCTATCTTCTAGACTTACATACTTCGAATGTGAAGTTTCTGAAAAACACCCCAAACTACGAAACTAGTTCTACGAATTTTGAAAAAATGCTGATGAAGCAGCAAAAACTATAAACGACTTTAACAGTCGAAAGTTTGATGATAAAGAGTAGTGTGTTGGAAAAGCACAGAAAAAGAGAAGGTTTGAAACTGGAAAACGGGTTGAGCAAAGTATGAAGGAAGCTGTAGACAAATCACAAGGAAGAAATCTACCTTCAAAGAATCCAAATGATTCAGTGTCTGCTGAAACCATTAGTAAGAATCTTACTTCTTATTCTAAACCTTCACAGACAGATTTTCCGCATCATCCTCTGATATTAGAAATTCTAAGATATCATCGTATCTTCCATTATAAATATCCTCCATATTTCTAAAGATATTTTCATAACTATTCTTATCTGAAATCATTTATCTCTTCACGCTATCTGTGTTACATCATAAAAGAAACTATTTTAGTTTCTAATTTCTGAAAATTTCGAAAAATGGATGTTTTTGAAGTAGTGTTGGGAATTGAAGCATGAGTTAGTATAATATAATGACACTTGATCAACGTGATCATATTACCGTAAGTCATGCTGAGTTTCTAATGGAACATGATAAAGGTTCACAGATCATACCCTCATCATGAACCATGTTACATAACTCTTTCATTCTATTTAACCTCTAAACATATCAAGAAAATATTTTTCTTGATGATTCGGTCTTTTTCGAGGTATTCTGGTAATTTGACAAGTCAGATTGTGCCATTATCGTTTCTTTCTTAGAACATTAATTATGTTCATTTCAAAATCCATACCTACGAATTTTGGACCGTTATTCGCTTGACTTAAAGTCGGGAAGAGAAAACGAAAGCATGAAGCTCCGAAATATAATTGAAAATATAAAGCCCGAAAACAACCCCGAAATTACAAACCTTGTATATCAATGCGTATAGCAATATAAAGACACGGGAGAATGAAAAACAATATAACCTCAAGGTAATAGTAGAAGAAAATAACCTTCTCTGGTGGCAGATGAAAAAGAAGAATGAATGATATGATAGCCAAGAAAATATCAAGAATCAGAACTGGATGAAGCATTTTCACAAATCTTTTGTAAGTATGAAATAAGAAAGAAGATTACAGGAGTGGTGAAAATAAATGAAACGGAAGAGGTTAATTTATAGCAAAATATCAGACATAGCAATCGAGGCAGATTACGCATTTAATCAAAGGAAATCCTAATTTCTTTAAATTCTGAAGAATCAAATCTTATTTAAATTATGAAGATTTTCTATTCCTTAAATTCCGGAAATCAATCGTTACTACATCAAAAGATAAGACGAATCTCTATTCTCCATTTCACTCTATTACGATAACTTCTCTCATACGCTTCGAGTAATTGGATTGTTTTATCCGTATTATTCAATGGTGATAAAATTCTATTTACCAACTCATATTCGTCATGAAAACATTTTTATTGTCAGCCATGACGACCTCACTCAAATTTCGGGACGAAATTTCTTTAACGGGTAGGAACTGTGATGACCCGGAAATTTTTGACCAACTTTTAAACTTAATCTTTAACGTTTTCGACACGATAAGCAAAGTCTGTAAAGTTGAATCTCAAATTTTTTGAACTATTCAATTACCTTTCGATTGTTCTCAACGATTCGCGAACAATTATAGGTAAATAGATACATATATATACCATAACTTGAAAACGTAACAAAGTGTTGAGTATATGATACTGTGCATTAAACTTATTGATTTGATTATCTGATTAATATATTTAGATACAGAGTTAAAAGATTATGCCAAACGATTGAATTAAAAGATAATTATTGAGTCCCTTAAGGATTATGATATTATTATGGGTCTCTGTTGTAAGGTCCACGTTGATTTGGGAAATCATTCATTCTTAACGGTATTCGGAATAAATGGTAAAGTGTTTGTTTAAATAACGTAATTTGGACACATACAATAATAAGGAATATCAACTGTTGGAATTAGATATATGAATAACTTACGATATGTATTTTAAAACGTGTTTATTAATATCGAAAATATATATTTAACAATACGATAAAATATAATATTAACTTAGTCATAAAAATGAATTGTTATTATATATATATTAACAAATAGCGAGACGATGATTTATAGAAGTAAATGATCAAAATACTTGAAAGTTTAAGATATACTTTGAGTGGTATAGTTTAGGGATAATTTAAGGCTATATTTTGACAAAGGTACGTGACACGAAATGTAAAATACAAGTTTTCTCAGCGTACAAAAGGACATTTGAAAAACCGGAACCGGGACATAAGTCGAGTGATGACGTACGACTTATCGGAACAAAAATTACAAGTCAACTATGCATGTGAATTTAATATAATATATAATTAATTATATAAATTAAATATATTATATATATTATATAAAATTATGTCGACAAACAAAAAGTTAAAAGTTTGTGAGCTGGATCAGAGGGCCATGTGATCGCATGGCCTTGAAGCACAAATCTCATGCGATCCATGGGGTGCTTTTTCAGAAAAGGTACTATAAATTCAATTGTTTTGCTCGAACATCACACACACTTACACAGATATAGATATATACTCCGTAATATTTATATTATTTATATTATTATTATTATTATTAATATTATTATTATAATTATTATTATTAAAGATTAATATTAATCTTATTATTATCAGTAGTATTAATATTATTTTTATTAGTATTATACATAAAATACTACGACGAGGTCATGTTCAAACGATTTCAAAAATGATTTTCGAGTGAATTAAAGCTAAGGAAATTATGGGTTATTTACAAAGAGGTTATGGGTAATGTTCGGGGGTATAATTGTGAATCAAACTTAGTGTTTATCATCTCCGTTACGTCTACGTACTTTTCTACAATATTGAATCTCAATATTAATACGTAAGCATTTATATTTTATATTTTATAAATTAATAGCGTATACATACTAGTGCTCGAGTGTATATATTTATACATGCTTGTATGCTAAATTTCGTCGTTAAATAGTTTATAATAAATCACGAATTAAATACATATATTACGGGTAAAAGGTATATGATATACATGTTTTCGGAAAGCTGCCGAAAAATCAATAACTTTTCATTTAGATATCGAATAGTTTCGAGGAACGAATCAAAAGATATGGTCAACTGAATTATAATTGACATTAATTGGAATTACTTTTTGAATCTGCAATTAAGATTTAAACAACTTGTTTACGAGATTGATAAAGTGAACTTTTAAATATTACCAACCGAGTAAATGAATCCTTATATAAGGCACGTCTCGTTTTGTTGAACTATTGTCAAAATTGACTTTTTGAAACGACTTTGGATAACTATTATATGTCGATCTCGAGCATTAGGATTGTGATACACTATGACTTGACCTAGATTGATAGACATTTATTGACCAACATATGTTCTCTAGGTTGAGATCTACGATTAATTGGTAATCCGAGTTTCGTTCACATTTTCGTGAACAACTTTATATGCTGCTAAGGTGAGTTTCATTTGCTCCCTTTTTAATTGCTTTTGCAATCTATATTTTTGGACTGAGAATACATGCACTTTATATTAAACGCAATGGATACAAGTACATACTAAATTCTACACCGAGTTTGAACCGAAAATCCCTTAGCTTTGGTAACTAGTAACTGCCAGTTATAAGAACTGGTGGGTGCGAGTAGTAGTATATGGATCCATAGGGCTTGACATCCCCGTCTGTTCCAGGTATAGAAACCCTAGCCTGAACTATAAAATAGACGTATGCTATTTGAGGTTAGTACACGTTAGTTTGCGTGTATTGTACATGTTGGTTGCATGTATGTTAAAACAGGGGTACTTATTAAAACGTTAAAGTTTAGTTACCAGGTTGGTCAATCTTGTAGAATAGTTTGATAAACGTTTCTGGATGAAACAACTGAAATCTTGTGATCCACCTTTATATACAAATTATGCCAAACATACAAACTATGAACTCACCAACCTTTGTGTTGACACTTGTTAGCATGTTTATTCTCAGGTTCCCTAGAAGTCTTCCGCTGTTTGCTTATATGATAGACAATCTATGTGCATGGAGTCTTATATGGCATATTTTTCAAGAAAACGTTGCATTCACCAATTCATCATCATGTACCTTATTTTGACTGCATTGTCAATGGAAGTACTATTGTAAACTATTATATACGGTGATTTTCTATATGTAGAAATCATCAGATGTCAAAAACCTTTGATTTAAATATTCATTTTTGGTGTGCCTTTTCCAAAGAATGCAATGTTTACAAAACGTATCATATAGAGGTCAAATACCTCGCAATGAAATTAATGAATGACGTCATATGGATTTGGAGCGATCATCACAATGGACCTCATGAACCGCGTGTGCAAACCATACCTCGACAAATTCGTTATTATGTTCATCGATGATATTTTGGTCTATTCTAAAAGCGAAGAAGAATACGAACAACATCTCCGACTTGTGCTTGAACTCTTGAGACAAGAACGACTCTATGCCAAATTCTCCAAGTGTGAATTTTGGTTGAAGGAAGTTCAATTTCTTGGTCACGTTGTAAGTGATCATGGTATTAAAGTCGATCCCGCAAAAATCGAAGCCATTAGTAAATGGGAGACTCCTACTTGTCACGACCCTACTTTTTCCGTTATCTTTTTCCGTTAATTATTTAACGATCGTTAACTGTTAGTGTGCCACGTCATTTCTATGACCTATATTATTATTTTTGTAATAATATATATATATAATAATTATTATGTGTTATGTGAATATATGTATTCATATTTTAATTTATACGTTTCTACGTCTCGCGGATTTCCATCCGGCGAATCTTTTCGGTTTTTAAACCAACGGTCGAGCTTTCGGGATTTTTAAATCCTAATTATTTTAAATATGATATTTTATGATCATATTATTATTAGGTGTATTTATATTTATTTTTCGTCGCGCGTTTGTTATCTTTCCGGATTTTTAATCGCGTAAGCGTGTTTTCGCGTTTCGGGATTCGTTCGGGCTTTCGGGCCATCAGACTTTAAGCACTTAGCAAATTTGGCCCACCATGGGCCCACCCTACCCATTTTCGGCCGAAGCCACAAGGGAGGGGGGATACACTCCCTTGTTTTCCCATATTTTGATTTATTTTATTTTTACAAAATCTTATCTAAACCTAAAACCTAATTTTTTGCTTTCTTCCTCCCTTTCTCTCTTTTGGGCGACGACCACCACCACCATAAACATCATCACCATCAATCAAAATATTACTTGGATCATCAAATCGTTTATACAATTGCGTATGCGTCATGTCAGTTGAAGGTTCACGAACAGAACTATACAACTCATGATTTAGAGTTGGGAGCTGTTATTTTTGCACTGAAGATTTGGAGACACTATCTTTTAGGTGTTAAGAGTACTGTGTACACCAATCATAAGAGTCTTCAACATATTCTCGATCAAAAACATTTGAACATGAGACAACAAAGATGGATTGAGACGTTGAATGATTATGATTGTGACCTTTTGTATCATCTGGGTAAAGCCAATGTTGTGGCTGATGCTTTGAGTCGTAAAGAAAGGGCTGAACCACGAAGGGTTAGAGCTTTGAATATGACAGTTAGATCAAACCTCGTTAGGCAGATTCTTGAGGCACAACAAGAAGCCTTAAAGGAGGAGAATTTCGTGAAAGAGAATGTAGCCAAAGTAGCTAAGAAGTTTGAAGTTCGAGCTGATGGAACTAGATACTTTGCGGGACGTCTTTGGGTTCCGAAGTTTGGAGGACTTCGACAGTTGATTTTAGATGAGGCTCATAAGTCTAGATACTCTATTCATCCTGGTTCAGGGAAGATGTATCAGGATCTTAAGGAGCTGTATTGGTGGCATAATTTGAAGGGTGACATAGCTAAGTATGTGTCTAAGTGTTTGACCTGTTCTAAGGTCAAAGCTGAACATCAAAAATCGTCCGGATTGTTGGTACAACCAGAAATTCCCGAGTGGAAGTGGGAAGGTATCACTATGGATTTTATCACTAAGTTACCAAGAGTTTCGGGTGGTTATGATGTGATTTGGGTGATTGTAGATCGACTCACTAAGTCGGCTCACTTTTTGCCGATTAGGGAAACCGATTCCATGGAGAAACTCACCCGTTTGTATTTGAAAGAGATTGTTTCGAGGCATGGTGTTCCCGTTTCTATTATTTCCGACAGAGATAGTCGATTTGTATCGAGATTTTGGCAAACGTTGCAAGAAGCCTTGGGCACTAGATTGGATATGAGCACTGCTTATCATCCTCAAACTGATGGTCAAAGTGAGAGGACCATTCAGACATTAGAAGATATGTTGCGAGCTTGTGTGATTGATTTTAGAAATGGGTGGGATAAGTATTTGCCGTTAGCTGAGTTTTCTTATAACAACAGTTATCACGCAAGTATTAAAGCCGCACCGTTTGAAGCTTTGTACGGTAGGAAATGTAGGTCTCCTATTTGTTGGAATGAGGTTGGGAATGCTCAACTTACAGGTCCAGAGATTATTCACGAGACTACTGAGAAGATTGTGCAAATTAAAGAAAGGTTGAGAACTGCTAGAAGTCGGCAAAAGAGTTATGCCGACAAAGGAAGGAAAGATGTTGAATTTCAAGTTGGTGATCGTGTTATGTTAAAAGTTTCGCCTTGGAAGGGTGTTATTCGTTTTGGTAAAAGAGGGAAGTTAAGTCCTCGTTTCGTGGGACCGTTTGAGATCATTGAAAGAGTTGGACCGGTGGCTTATCGTTTGAAGTTGCCACAAGAACTCAGTGCTGTTCACGATGTTTTCCATATTTCGAACTTAAAGAAGTGTTTGGCAGAATTTGATCAGACTATTCCTTTGGAGGAACTTCAAGTTGACAAGCAATTGCATTTTATTGAGGAGCCAGTTGAGATCATGGACCGAGAGGTTAAGACTCTTAAACAGAGCAGAATTCCTATTGTTCGGGTCCGATGGAACGCTAGACGCGGTCCCGAGTTCACTTGGGAGCGTGAAGACCAAATGAAGCAGAAGTACCCGCATTTGTTCTCAGATGCCGAGTCAACCCCTGCGCCTGCTTAAATTTCGGGACGAAATTTCCGTAACGGGAAGGTACTGTCACGACCCTACTTTTTCCGTTATCTTTTTCCGTTAATTATTTAACGACCGTTAACTGTTAGTGTGCCACGTCATTTCTATGACCTATATTATTATTTTTGTAATAATATATATATATAATAATTATTATGTGTTATGTGAATATATGTATTCATATTTTAATTTATACGTTTCTACGTCTCGCGGATTTTCATCCGGCGAATCTTTTCGGTTTTTAAACCAACGGTCAAGCTTTCGGGATTTTTAAATCCTAATTATTTTAAATATGATATTTTATGATCATATTATTATTAGGTGTATTTATATTTATTTTTCGTCGCGCGTTTGTTATATTTCCGGATTTTTAATCGCGTAAGCGTGTTTTCGCGTTTCGAGATTCGTTCGGGCTTTCGGGCCATCAGACTTTAAGCACTTAGCAAATTTGGCCCACCATGGGGCTCACCCTACCCATTTTCGGCCGAAGCCACAAGGGAGGGGGGATACACTCCCTTGTTTTCCCATATTTTGATTTATTCTATTTTTACAAAATCTTATCTAAACCTAAAACCTAATTTTTTGCTTTCTTCCTCCCTTTCTCTCTTTTGGGCGACGACCACCACCACCATAAACATCATCACCATCAATCAAAATATTACTTGGATCATCAAATCGTTTATACAATCGTGTTCCTCTCTTCGTTCTCTACGCGATCATATACTTTGATTCTCGATTTGGGTATAAACCCTAACCCTAGCTTTTTGATTTTTCATATATATTACTGATTTTGTATGTTATATTATTAGTATGATGTATATTAGTTGTTGTAATGTTGTTTGGATGCGTAGAATTACTCGTTTGCTTATGATTTCGGTTTGTAAATTTTGGACAGCAGCATAATTCGTATTTTCTGACTTTGTAACTGATATGAATGTTAAAATAAAGTACATAAATGAGTTCCTCTCATCAATACATTAATTTTAGAGTCCGGATTCATGTCGTTTCGATTCCCGGAGCCCTAGATATGCTTAATTTGGTTTTTGTTAAAGATTGAAAGGTGTTCTTGGCATGAACAAGGTTGGGTCCGACTTTGTGACCATCCTTGGTGTCTTTAGGGTGTGTCATTTGGTTAGGACTGATGGTGGGACGAATTTTCATGTTCGGGTCACCTAAATCCGAGCCACGGTTCACCCGTTGTGCCCGAATTACTGTTTTGAGTAAATTGATTTTCCCAAGTGTGGTCATGGCTGATATCCACGACCTAGGGACTGTTCTTGGAGTGTTCTTGAGTTCATAATTGTGTTGGGTGGTTTGAGTAGGCGGAAATGCATATGTGGCTCGCCCGAAACCGACACCCGGGGCTCAAGATACGACCCGATGAACTTTTAAACTTAAAACTTATGGTTAATGATTAAACTTATGTTAAAATTAATGGATTTCATTATTAATTAATTACTTATGATAAAAGAAGTAATTATTATTATTTAAAACTTATGATATAAATATTTATTATATCATTCAATTATTAATTATGATTTAATTAACATTTTAATTAAACTTATGATTAATAATACTTTTATTATTAAAGGAAAATACTTATGATAAGTATTAAATTTGTTTTTGAGAAATTATTAAAAGACTTATAATAAAGATTAAATAATTATTTAATTATTATAAGACTTAATTATTATTTAATTATGATTTAATTATTAATTACTTATGATTTAATAATTTTAATTAGAAACTTATGATATGATTAATAATTCATTATTAATTAAAAATACTTATGATATAATTTAAAAATTATTATTATTAATAATACTTATATTATGATTAGTATTTAATTAATTTATTTAAATACTTATGTCGTACTAATTATAACATTTCAACTTATATTAACTTTAATAATTCATTTTATTTAATTAAACTTATGTTAAGACATTATTATACACTTTTGACTTTAAATAACATTATAACCTATGTTATTATTATAACTTACACTTTTAAAATTAATGTTGACTATGTTTGACCAAGGTTGACTTTTGAGTTGACTTTCGGTTGACTTTGACTTTCAGTTGACTTCTGTTGACTTTCTAAATAAGGAAACTTTCCTAACTTCAAAACTTTCTAAAAATAGAACTTTCTAAATTTGGAAACTTTCCAAAAATAGAAACTTTCCAAAAATAGAAACTTTCCAAAAATAGAAACTTTCTAAAAATAGAAACCGTGTGTCCTTATGCTGTTCCAATCAAACCGATGCTTGCTGAGTAATGTTCTATGTCTACTTGCAACATGTACAATAGCTATCATACTAAGACTTGACCTAAGTTAGTTATTTATTTCGACCTGCTTTATTTATAGGTCGGCGTTGTTATCTTTCTTGATCACTTTACTTTACTTGCTGTTCGCTTGTTTGTGAGATTTCTTCAGTTGCTATTTAAGGTGAGTTATAGTCTCGTTTTTACATACTTTTCAAAGAATACTTTTTGGGATGTGATTACATGCATATTTTTATTTACGGTTAGACACAAGTAACAGTTAAATTTAATTATTCATTGTGAGTTGGACAAAAATATTCCCTAGTCTGGTAACTGTAATCATTGGTTTCTACCGGTGAACGTGAATCCTACGGATAGATCTATCGGGTTTGACAACCCCATTTCGAGCTAGTCGCGCTAGCAATTTATAATCGGAATGTTTAGTACTTCGTAATTTGTTGTAGATACACTGTCCAAGTGTATATTTTTTATTGTGTTTGGCAAGGGTAAATAAAGGGTTAAGTGGTTACCAGGTGGCTCATTGATAATGGAATAATGTTTAATGTTTTCTAACATTTTTAAATCTTGTGGTCTAAAGTTTACTTATTTATTTAAACCTATAATTCACTCAACCTTTGTGTTGACAGTTTACTTGCATGTTTTCACAGGTACTTGAGTTATATGATGCTTCCGCTGTCGTTAGAAGAGTCTGCATGCATTTGGGCAGATTTTTATTGAAACAATTATGAAACTTAAGTTGGCATTCTATTTTTGGATAATTTAAATTGTGGGTTTGTTGGCAAGGTTTTGTGTCAACTTTTGGATTATTAATATGTTGGGTTGTTTTAAACTACATATTTTGGTTTGTTTCCTTTTTGGGAAAACTTTTGAAATAAAAGAATGCAACTTTGTTATTTAATGCATTTAAGTCCGATCAAGCTGTGGGACCAACTGACGGATCCGTTAAGTATTTTGACGGGGTCGTCACATGTGGTATCAGAGCTCTGGTTGTAGGGAGCTAGGCGGTCTTAATGTGGTCAACCCGTGGTTATTAGGGTGCATTAGAGTCTAGTCTACAGCCCGACCTTTTTGCTATAGCATTATTATGCATTTCATTTCGTATAAGTTATATTATTAGCTTTCTTATCTTTTAGTATGTGGTTTGCAGTTTTGCTGTTGCAGATGTCGACTTCGAGCGATAACTCTGTTGCTGCTCCTGCTCCACCGTCTCCTGCTAGACGTCGTGCTAATCAACCAGAGATCGATGATCCTGTTCATTACTATTTTTCTACCATTACTCATATGAACCGGGCTTATAATGAGGTGACACGTATTAACGCCCTTAGTGATTGTTTGCGCACTTTGCCACATAATGAAGTTATGGACGAGATCCGTGCCGACATGGGTAACTTTATCACTTTCAAGCATAGGGTTGAGGATGCGAACCGTAAGAGTGATCGTGAAGTTACTGCTAAGTTAGAGGCTCTCGAGAGCACTGTTCGTGTGTTGAAGGAAGAGTTGGATGTTGTGAAAGGGAAGTTGCGTAAGTATGAGGATCCTGCTGAGACTCATGCTGGATCAGCTTATCACACCCGCTCTAAGCGAATGTGATGTGATTATTCATATTGATTATCTATTTCATCAGACTTAATGTCCTTTTTATACATACATTTTGGGTTATGTACGGCGTTTTGCCGAGGATTTTATTAAGATTTTGTTATGGGATATTTTTTCATTATGTATGGATGGTTATTTTTATGACGCCTATTATCATGTTTTATTTCTGATATTATGGCTCTTGGCATGTTATATTATGCGTAATATATGTTCATGTATGTTAGGTGCTATGTATGTTGTATGATGTTATCATAAAATATGTATGCATGTGATGGTTATTTCTATAACAATCATAACTGTCATGTTATTACTCATAGTGTTAGTTGACTAATATCTTAATGGTTAGTCTTTTCGTGTTTTGATCTATTCCTTTATGACACTAGTATTATTCTTGGTACTAACGGATGTGTTATTCTATTTTAAAGATCATGCCTCTAAGAGAGTCCACTGAAGCGCGTATGCAACGCCTGATCAATGAAGGAATTGCTGCTGCTATGGCAGCAAATGCTAATGTTAACGCCAATGTGAACAACAACGTGGGATGCTCCTACAAAACTTTTATGGCTGGTCGACCCCAAGAATTCAGTGGTACGGAAGGACCAATAGGGCTTACTCGTTGGTTCGAGAAAATCGAATCTATTTTCAGGGTCAGTCGGGTCAGTGAAGAGGACAAAGTTAGTTTCGCTAGTTGCACTCTCAAGGATAGTGCCTTGACATGGTGGAACAATATGGTTAGTAGTTTGGGAAGCGATGTAGCTTATGGTTTGGCCTGGAATGATTTTAAGGAAAGATTGATCACCCGCTATAGACCTCGGGGTGAGCTTAAGAAGCTAGAGGTTGAGCTCAAGAATTTGAAAATGCATGGCACTGAGTTAGATGCCTATGAACGAAGGTTTTTCGAATTAACTTTGCTGTGTCCTAGGGTTTATGCGGATGAGGACCGCAAAATTGAGGCTTACATTGATGGTTTGTCCGAGAAGATTGAACACGGGGTTGAGTCCAGTGAACCCCAGACTATTGAGGCAGCTATGTCTATGGCCCATAAACTTAATGACAATGTGTTGAGAAGAAGCAAGACTACAGTTGTAGAAAGTAGTGAGGAGGTTGTCAAGAAGGCTGATAATGGGAAACGAAAGTGGGATAACAACCGCAATCAAAACCAGGGTCAGCAGAAGAAACAGGATACCTCAGGTGCTAATAACAGAAATCAGCGTGTGTGTCCTCGTTGCTATAAAGCTCATGATGGTTACTTCACAGTTACTTGTAAGAGGTGCTCTAAGCAAGGGCACATTGCTAAAGATTGTACAGTGCTTTTGCCGGGGTCTGCTACTCCCGCGACTGGTGGTAATAATAATAATGTTGGTAATAGAGGTGGTAACGGTAATGGTAATGGAAAATCGAATAATGGAGGTAATCCAAGGGTTTGTTATGAGTGTGGGAAGCCGGGGCATTTCCGAGATGCTTGTCCCAACAAGAAGACTGCAGAGACTGCACGCGGCCGAGCGTTCAACATTAATGCAAAGGATGCTGAAGAGGATCCTAAGCTTGTTACTGGTACGTTCTCAGTCAACGATTTATTAGTTTATGTTCTATTTGATTCAGGGGCTGATTTAAGTTTCGTGTCGAGTAAATTAAGTTCGAGATCAAAACGCCGTTAACTCCCTTAGACAATACTTATGTTGTTGAAGTAGCTAATGGTAAAGAACTTACTGCTAAGACTGTACACCGTAAATGTAACATTAATTTGGGTGGTAGGGATTTTGACATAGATTTGATACCAATTGAACTTGGTAGTTTTGATGTTGTTATTGGTATGGATTGGTTGTCCGCGAACCGTGCCGAGATCGTCTGTTATGATAAGGCTATTCGTGTTACTGATGTTATTGGAGAGCCACTGATGGTCTATGGAGATAAGAAATGCGCACAGTTAAACCTTATTAGCTGTATGAAAGTTCGTAAACATCTCCGTAAGGGCTGTCATGTTATTCTTGCTCATGTTGTTGATCCTAGTAAGGAAGTAAAGAACGTTGATGATGTTCATATTGTTAGGGATTTTTCCGAAGTGTTTCCCGATGACTTACCTGGCCTTCCGCCGCAACGCGCGGTAGAATTCCAAATTGATCTTGTTCCCGGTGCTGCTCCTGTAGCACG